>NW_007248477.1:257998-261398 GCF_000164805.1 Carlito syrichta
TTCTTTTGAGTTGGAGTTTCACTCTGTCGCCCAGGCTGGTGTGCAGTGGCATGCTCATGGCCACCCCAGCATTGTCCTGCTGGGCTCAGGTGATCCTTCTGCCTCAGCCTTCCAAGTAGCCAGAACTACAGGCATACGCTCTCACACCCGGCTAATTTTTCTTGATGTATTGTAGAGATGATGTTTCACCAAGTTGCCCAGGCTGTTCCCAAATGCTTTCATATCCATTATTATTTCTTAGTTTTCACATCAGGAGGTAAACAAGCTGGACATTATGACTACTCCCACTTTATAACTGAAGAGACAGGCTTGGGACTTGGCTTTCCCTGAGAGGCAGTGGTGGGCATCTAACGCTGGTCTCTTGACTTCAATACTCAGTATATGGAGAGACTGAATGTTGATTCTCCCTCCTGAAGGAGGGAGAGAAGAAGGAGAGAGTGATGAAAGGATCTGGAAGAATGGCAAGAGGGTAATCTACCCTCAGGGTCCAAGATGGAGCCCTTTTCTGGGTTACCTCAGCTCGGCAGCAATGGGAGATGTAGCCACTGGGACATTTCATAGAAGAAAGTGTTGTTTTTAAGAAACAATAAAAATCAGTGGATGCTCTTGAGAATCTCCACCAGGTCTGTAGCCACGTGGGTCCTCTCCCTTGCCAACCTGAGTAGATAGCCTTGTGTCCTGGCCACCACAGACCACAGCCTCACATTCACATAGGGTCATGCTGGAGCTAGCTTGTGAGAGTTGACTGTTAGTTTCTCTTCGCCGCTCTGTGTTTGCTGATGTCATGTCAATAGCATGAAATTGGCTACAGCGGGAGCACTTATGCCACAAGGACTGGCAAGTCATACACTCAGGGCATTTTTCCCTGGGGAGTCGGTTATTAACATTCACCAGCACAACATAGCATTCGGTGATGGCTGGACTGAGGGATACCTCGGTATGGTGACACTCAGGAATGTCAGCAGGGTAACTCTTTCAGCTCTTCCCAAAGGGAGGGGACAACAGTTCTAGTCTAGGAGTCATGTGTCTTGGTGACCCATGTAACTTGGGTGTGTCGCTCCACCTCTCTGAGACTCGTCTGTACAATGGGAATGATGTCTCTTCAAGGGGCTACCGTCAGTGAGGTGCATAAGCGAGCTCTGCACGAGCCCCTTTCTAGTGAGAAGCTGACCATTAAGTCCTCTGGCCTCCAGAGCACCCATCAGCTGCCTGCCTGATCCCTGGGACCACTTCCACCTTCCCTGTCCCCTCCATGTTCCACCGAAGGCCTTGTCCATTCCGCCACCAGCAGGGACATGAGGGGAGGGGGCCAGGGGAGACTATGTCAGTCCTAAATTGTGCTTAATAAATCCATATCAAAACCATAAACACTGGGCCGCCATAAAGTCCTCTGGCCTTGGTTCCTCCAGCTCATCAGCCCTTTGCCCCAGCTAATCTCAAATCTCAGAGTAGGCAGCCAGAACGTCAGGCTTGGTTTCAATTTCAGCTGCTGAACACCAGCTCAGGTGACAAACAGCAAAATCCCCATTTCAGAGATGATGAAACTGAGGTCCAGAAAGGGGAAGAAACTTGTCCAAAGTCACACAGTGAGAGAGCCCTTGAGCCGAGGCTTGAGCCCAGGCTTCCTCCACCAACCCAGTGGCCTGATTGAGAGTTGGGACTTTTGAGAAGATGCCTCTTTTCAGCCCCGCTCTGAAGGTTGTTTCCCCAAGCCATGCTACTAGAAGGCACCACCCCAAATGGAGCCTCAGTGCTCAGAGTGGGGACCAAGAATAGAAGGGACCCAGGTGACAGGCTGCTTGGAGATTGGACTGAAGGATACCAAAGGAAGTTCCATGCGGTGTGAGGGACCTGTCATCCCAAATTGGTGAGAGCGCCCTACCTCCTCATTGGTGGAACTCAGCTCACCTTTGATCCACATTTCTCAAATCGGCGTGTCTATGTAAATGCCGGGACGTGATCTAAGTGGCCTGACTCACAGGATCCCATGCAGCTGTTTGATGATGGTGGAGCTGAAAACCACATCGTGGTGCCAAGGACAACATGTATTGGCTCTTCCTCTTTGCCAAACATTACTGGACATAACTTAGTCCCCACAACAACCCTGAGACAGTCATTCTTGTTGTTCTGCTTTGCAAATGAGGAAACAGCCTCAGAAGGAGGAAGGGACTTGCCCAGGGTCCAGAACTGGTGTGACAGCTGATCCAGCGCCTGCTGCCTCTCTCCAGGGGCACCATAAGGGATGTGTATGGTCTGTCACTCCTCATGGTGTGAATGCTCTCATGTGGCCAATTCCAAGCTATCAATGTGACACTGGCAAACATGGAGTTGGGAGGAGGAGCCATTGTGAGGGGCTTGAGGAGGACACTGATCACTCTGTCACTGTGTAGTGGGTGCAGAAGGAGTGTGAATGGCGGAAAGTTCACCACGTGACAAATGTCACTGGGCAAAGCCCTGTGCGGAGGCATCCCGGGATTATGGAAAAGCAAAACCACAGGGAGCTTCCTTCCCGAGACTTCCACTTTTTTGCATGGAGAGGGAAAAATAAGAAGCAGTTGACTATTAAGAGCCAAAGGATTTGGGAGGCCAACATTTGTGTTCAGGGGTTCAAAACCAGCCTGAGCAACATAGGGAGACCCCCATCTCTATAAACAATTTAAAAAATAGCCAGGCGTGATGGTGTGCACCCGTAGTCCCAGCTACTCAGGAGACTGAGGCAAGAGGATCCCTTGAGCCCAGGAGTTCGAGGCTATAGTGAGCTGTGATTGTGCCACTGCACTCTAGCCTGGGTGACAGAGCGAGACCCTAACTCCAAATAAATAAAGAGGGAGTGTAGACACAAACAGATGGTAGGTGAGGACTTTACTCCTAATCACACCACCAACGAGGCTGGAGAGAGGAAGAAGAGCAAGAAAAGTTCAAATAAGATGAATGTAGACTGATGAAATATTACGCAGCCATAAAAAAGGACTTCACAGCAACTTGGATGGATTTAGAGTCTATCATACTCAGTGAGCTATTATAGAAACAAAGAAATGAGTACCACATGTTCTCACTCATAAGTGGGCCCTGTACATTTATCATAATACTACAAGAAAGGAATTGGAGGTAATGGGTAACTGCGGGGGGATTAAAGGGCACATAACATTAATAAGTGTACCTGATCCCAATCCAGGTGAAGTAAGGACCAATCAGAGGCTCAAACTTCACCTGTACGATGACCACTTACGTACCTAATCCTTGGATAATACCCCACATCTTTAAAATTAAAAAAAAATTTTTTTTTTTAGTTGGAGTCTCACTCTGTCGCCCAGACTGGAGTGCAGTGGCCGCTCCCAGCCACTGCAGCCTCCACCTGCTGAGCTCCGGCGATCCTTCCGCCTCAGCCTTCCAAGCAGCT
>NW_007248477.1:261519-273060 GCF_000164805.1 Carlito syrichta
TCACCTCAGCCTCCCAAAGGCACGGGATTACAGGCTGAGCCACTGAGCCCGGCTTAAAAAATTTTTTTTAAATTTAAAAACAAGGTAAGTATAGACAGTGAATGAAAGGGTTTCATGTAATTGTGTTGCAGACCTACTATGTGCTGGGTGTATTGGCATGCTTGTTGTCCTATCTAGTCACCTGGCAAGGTTGTGGGCAGGTGAAATGAACCGTCCTTGCTGTACAGGTGAGGGAAAATGCCTTGCCCTGGATCCACGTACACCGTAACACAGGCAAAGTGAGAACATCCACGCCGGCGTGGCCTGCCCACTGTTCCCTGTCTGTTGAGTGAGTGAGGTGATTGAATGAATATCACCACGCTCCAGGTGCTGAGTTTTCGTCAGCAATTTGTGCTGAGGCTCTGAGAACGTGGTACTTTTAGAGAAGTCAGGGTCATAAAACTTGTGCAATGCCCAGCCCCTCCCCCATGGCTCTGCGATTGCTCCCCGGCCTTGGGAAGGGCTCCCCAGGTTTATCTTGGAAGGGAGTGAAACTGTAAAAGCCTTTATGGCTTTGAGATCACGTCTGGCAGGGGCAGCAATTGTCGCCATAAACCCGAGCCAGCCTGGTGAGGGAGGGTGATGCCTGGGCCGAGAGGAGTCTGGGACAGTTGAGCAATGCCAAGGGAGTGGCCCCTACTGAGCCAGGCGCTTTGGGGCCTGTGATCAGGGCCCATCGTGGGTTACCTCACTTCATCCTTATATAAACCCCAAGAGGCAGCAGTACTGCGATATTTTTAAAAATTCTATGATGCGCCACTTTTCACATTGTATCTCTGAAATTAGGATGTGTCTTTAAATCAGTGGCATTCCACAATGGCTGTTGGTGGATCAGGTTTTGATCATGACCTAGTAGGTTCTGGTCACAACTTCCAGTGGTCTGATCCACTTTGTAGACCATTCCAGGAAGGGACATGAATCCCGGCTGTTTCCTGAACCCTTCCGTTGACACCTTCTCATAAGACCAAGAAGGCAACAGGGTCAAACCTAGCAGAAGGGTAATCAGCGGGTGGAAAAAATCCCAGAGACAACAGTGGAGCGTTCTTTCAAGAAATGCTGGGTGATCAAAGCCTTTCATGGCATGGAGAACAATGTTACCTGAAGAAATATGGACCATGCAGATTCTGAGTGGAAAAGAAACCTCCAAGAGCTGAAAGCTGACTGTGGAGAAGTTTGGGGAATTCCTTATCTAATCTGCCTCACCCATAGTTTCCTTTCTGTGTATGCACAGGAGTGATATATGATGTTTCAAAATCATGTCTAAGTCTCAAAGAGCCTTTTAATAAATATAAAATAAAAATTCTGGATGTAGTAGTTCACACCTATAATCCCAGCATCTTGGAAGGCGGAGGCAAGAGGATGGCTTGAGGCCAGGAGTTCAAGACCAGCCTGGGCAGAAAAGTAAGATCCTGTCTCTATGAGTAAGAAAATTAAAATATATGTAAAATGAGAACATAAAGATTCTAAATGATAAGAAGGCATTATGTCAAAATTTAATTGGCAGTGTGTTTTCTAAGTGGTACATAAAATGCTAATGCCACTTACAATTGAAGCACCTTAGGTTAAGCTGCCCCATTTCATAGATGAGAAAACTGAGGATACAGAGGGCACAGGACAAATAAGTGATGGATCCAGGGCTCTGTCTGACAACAGATGCTGTGCTCTTTCCAATCACCTAGACTGACGTGGATGTGGATCAGCCCCTGAGTCCTCTCTCCCTCGAAGGTCTTGCCCCAGCTGACAACTCCATCTGTGCCATCCCAAGGGACTCCGGGAAGGAGTGAGATGCCTGTTATTAAAAATTCAAGCAGGAAAGGGCTCACAGGAAACATTCTCCCCAGCACACCAACCACTGATTTCCCGCTGCCCACATCAGCAACCCCGGCCAAGTCCACCCCAGCCCTGCTGCCACGCACCCTTCCTGTGCTTCCTAGGATCTCTGTTCATCAGGCCTGGGGCCAAGTGGGTTGGACTCTCCCCTCATTTTACGGACAGGGAAACAGACCCAGAGAGGTTGCCTGACTCTCACTCAGGTCACAGATGAGAGTGAGTGACAGGGCAGGTCTGGAATCCAGTGCTCAAAATCCAATCTCCTTCCAACTTCACAGATTTAGATGCAGAAGAGGCTGGCTGGGAAGGGAGAGCAAGGGACTCAAGGTGGGTCCAAAGGAAAGAACTTCCATTACCTAGCACACGGACTCAGAGAGAAAGAAATGGGGTGGGGAAGAGGGAGGGCGGAAGGACTTCCTTACCCTAGCAAACAGACTAAGAGAAAGAGGAAGAGAGACGGAGGGAAGAAAGGAGGGAGGGAGGGAGGAAGGAAGGAAGAAAGGAACTTTCTTTCCCTAGCAAACAAACTCAGAGAAAAAGAAAGAGAGAGAGAGAGGAAGGGAGGGAGGGAGGGAGGGAGGAAGAGAATAATTTTCTTTTTTTTTTTTGAGTTGGAGTGTCACTGTCACCCAGACTGGAGTGCAGTGGCCACTCCCAACCACTGCAGCCTCGACCTGCCGGGCTCCGGCGATCCTTCCACCTCAGCCTTCCAAGTAGCCAGAACTACAGGTGCACTTTACCACGCCCGGGATTACAGGAGAGAGGGAAAGAGGGAGGAAGAAAGCAAGCAAGGAAGAAAGGGAAGGACTGCCTTTCCCTAGAGAAAAAGAAAGAGGGAAAGAGGGAGGGAGGATGAACTTCCTGGTCAGAGGGATTGCTAAATCCTAAACATGTAGTTAAGGAATGGTGCCAAAGGTAAGCCAGGGTCTTGTCAACTCCAGCATGTTCTAGGACAGCTGCACTTAGCAGAGGCACCGTCTTGCTCAGAGGATGGGGCCAATTACACCAGGTATCTCTCCCATCCCCATCAGATCCTACCTCTCCCTGTTTAAAACCCCCCAATGGCCGGGCTCAGTGGCTCAGCCTGTAATCCCGCGCCTTTGGGAGGCTGAGGTGAGTGGACTGCCTGAGCCCACGGGTTCGAGACCTGCCTGGGCAACTTGGCGAGACCTCATCTCTACAATAAATCAAAAAATCAGCTGGGTGTGGCAGCACGCGCCTGTAATTCCGGCTACTCGGAAGGCTGAGGCGGAAGGATCGCCGGAGCTCAGCATGTCGAGGCTGCGGTGGCCGGGAGCGGCCACTGCACTCCAATCTGGGCGACAGAGTGAGACTCCAACTCAAAAAAAAAAAAACAACCCCAATGGCTTCCCATCATTCTTGGAACAAATTCAAATGCCTCACCCAGGCCCCAAATTCCCACATAACCTGGCTCCTGATCACCATCCCGAGATCATCCCCCCATGGTCACTCTGTCTCAGACTCCGTGTGTCTTTTCTGTTCTCAAGACACTACAGCTGATGTTCCTTTTGTCTGGAACATTCTTTCCTCAGTTGTTCCCATAACCACTTCTTTCTAACCATTCAGGTCTCTGCTCAAATTCACCTCTTTGAGAGACCTCTGATCAACTTAGCTAATTATATGAGGCTACACAGTCTCTATTGCAACTACCTAAGTCTGCCATTACAGCATGAAGGTATTCATAAACACTATGTAGGTGAATGGGCATGGCTGAGTTCCAATAAAACTTTATTTATAAAAGCAGGCAGCAGGCTGGATTTGGCCTGTGACTGTAGTTTTCCAAACTCTGCTCTAACTCGTTGTCTTGCTTTATTGTCTTGGGCTACCCTTCCTTCCCTAGACTATTAACTCCATGAGAGCAGAGACTCTGTCAGTCTTAATCAATACTGCTGTGGTAACCAGAACTAGACATCAAGACAGCACCCAGTGATCCCTATTTCCTGGCATTCTTATCATGTGTAGTCTCCTCCCAAACTGAATAGGGCTGTCCTGTGTAGTCACCAGGATATTGTGGAAATGATGGAGTATGATTTTTGAGACTAGATCATAAAAGGCACTATGGCTTCCATCTTGCCATTTTGAAGCACTTGACTGGGGGAAGCCAGCAGCCATGTTGTAAGGATGCTCAAGCAATCCTGCAGTGAGATCCACATGGAGAGGAGCTGAGACCTCCTACCAACTGCCAGCCATAGGAATGAGCCAAATTGGAAGTAGATTCTTCAGCCCCAGTCAAGCCTTCAGGTGACTATGATTCCAGCTGACAATTTGTAACTTCGTGAGAGATCTAATCCAGAAACGCCCAACTGAGCCATTCTGAAGTCCTACCACATAAGAACTGTGAGGACATACATGTTTGTTGTTTTAAAATGGGGGCAATTAGTTATGCAATCACAGATAACTAACATAGTTGCCTAGCACAGCATTTGGTACATAGTATATGTTCAATGAATATTGGTTGATAAATTAGGTGCTCACTAAATATTATAGGACGCATTAAAAATAAATATTTGAGCCAGGCTTGGTGGCTCAGCCTGTAATCCTGCACTTTGGGAGGCTGAGGTGAGTGGATTGCCTGAGCCCACGGGTTCGAGACCCGCCTGGGCAGCGAGACCTCATCTCTACAATAAATCAAAAAATCAGCCAGGCGTGGTAGCGCACTCCTGTAGTTCCGGCTACTCGGAAGGCTGAGGTGGAAGGATCGCTGGAGCCCAGCAGGTCGAGGCTGCGGTGGCCGGGAGTGGCCACTGCACTCCAGTCTGGGCGACAGAGTGAGACTCCAACTCAAAAAAATAAATAGATAAGCAAATAAATAAATATTTGAAAAGACACAAATGCATTTATATAAATAAATGTAAACATATAAATTACATATTATAGAAGGACACAATGAAGACCTTCCTAATCCACTTGTAGTTCTTGGACAAGAAGCGTATACAAGAATTCTTCCAGCCTTGAGATCCTAAGCTTCTGCGATTCTCAGTTTCTGTGGCTCAAGCACTCTCTAAGTCTGTGATTACATGATTCTGAGATTTTCAGGCTTCAGTTTCATCGTGTTTCTGTAACTCTAACATCTTAGGAGTCATTAATCAGCATGTCATTGCCCAGCAACTCACTCTGCCAGGCACAGGGCTGGGAGCTAGGGATTCAGGAGGGGAAAGACAGCCCCTGCGTCTGCCCTCCTGTGGCTCATGAGCTGATGGGGACACAAGCAAGCACGCGGGTACACACACCATGCACCGTGGGCTCTGTCACTCGGGTAAGCACAGAAGCTGGGGCAGGCGTGCAGGGAGGGAATAAGCACTAACTCAGACTAGTGGAGGGATATGAGCAGGCGTGCAGGGAGGGAATAAGCACTAACTCAGACTAGTGGAGGGATACCAGCACCCAGAGGAAACAGGTAGAGAGGGCACTTCAACTAGAGAAGTGGGTGCTGGTATAGACTGTGCTCCGGGCAGAGCAAACAGCAAGTGCAAAAGTCCAGGGGTTGGGGTGAGAGAGAGCACCCAGCACATCTGGTGACCTAGAACAAGCTCAGGATACGTTGTAGAGTTGAAGGGTGGGGCAGAAGAGGGGCAGGGTGGTGAGAGACTGTGGCACGATGACAGAGGACCTAGCAAACCATGTCAAGGAGTTTGAACTTTATTCTGGAGTGAACTGGAGCTGGCAAAAACTTTTAAGGGGCAGAGTGACACAGCCTGCTTAGGAGATGGAAAGATGCCTCTGGCTGCTGTGTGCAAGAAAGCTCGTCTCTCTTAGATGAGAGGGGAGGCCAGAACTCAGGTGAGAGAAGAAGAGACCTGAACAGCTGGGAGAGGGGCATGAGAGATACATTCTGTCTGTGGGGTAGTGAACAAATGGAGGTGACATCGTGGGTTATATTGACAACCCATGAGCTCAGGGCTTCTGGATTTCATAATTCTAAGATTCTCTGATTCTGTGGTCAACATGCCATAGTTCTTCTATATCAAATGTCCATTGGCCAGGTTTGGTGGCTTACAATGGTAATACCAGCACAAATGAGAGAGGCCAAGACAGGAGGATAGCTTGAGGCCAGGAGTTCCAGACCAGCCTGGGCATCATAGTGAGACCTCGTCACTACAAAAAAAATCATAAAAATTAGCCAGGTGGTGGCACACGCTTATAATCCCAGCTACTCAGAAGGTTGAGGCTGAAGGATCTCCTGAGCCCTAGAGGTTGAGGCTACGGTGAGCTGTGATGATGCCACTGTACTCCAGCCTAGGCATCAGAGAGAGACGCCTGACTCAAATAATAATAATAATAAATAACAACAAATAAATAACATGGCCATTGATATCACTCTATGTATATGATTCCTGACCTCACCTTCCTCCATTCCTCCTTTCTAAGCCTCTGTTCCTTATTTGCAGAGTGAGGATCATTGACATTGTCCTTACAGGGTGGCCATGAGGGTGGGAGCTAGGGCATACTCAGCACCCACACAAAATATGGACTGTCATGGTAGGCATGTTTGCCACGAAGTGCTCACACACAGGTGTCATCAGGCGAGAGCTGGGTGTTGAGAGAACAAGATCAGTCAGAAGGGAAGAGCAGGACAGTGAGGAAGAACCCTGTAACCCTGTCCTTGTCTGCCCCTGGTGACCTGGGCTGCTCTGGCCTCTGGGTTTCTGCCCTGGGCACTGGGTACCCCAGAGTTGGCTGCTTGCTTCCAGACACTGGCGAGTTTATGAGTTGGGTGTCGGGTTCGCATATCTACAGCTGCCAGCTCTTCCACCACCCTCTCTTGGTCTTGGCTCCCCCAAGGGCTCAAGACATCAGCTGGGGAAAGCCAGGCAAGAGCTGGTGTTCCCTGGGCAGGTCTGAGCCAGGCCAAGTCCTACCAAGCAGATTAGACCCACATGCTCGCAACCCAGCGCCCCACAGACCACACCGTAGTCACTCCTTTCTCAGGAAACCATTCCAATGGCTCCAACAAGAGTAGGTATTTGGTAACAGAACTCTCCCTCTTCTCCCCAAAACAGGTGATCTCTGAACCACACCCAAGGCTCCGGGGTGCTGCTCTGTGATGATTTACTTCTCGTCAAAGGTTTGGTTTTAAGTCATTCAACCCACAAAGCATCAATTTTGTGGCAGGACCCTGGGAGAGCCACTCGTTACTTGGGGGAAACGGGAGGCCAGGCGTGTCAGGCCTGAAGCCACTGTGCTTGGTGGAAGAGTTGAGAGTGTCCACAGTCGGGACTCCGCTAACATCCGTAAAATTAAAACAAGACAGGAGTTTAAGTGGCACCAGTCATGTAGGTTGACAGATTAAATGTGCATCAACTGTTTCTGGAAGGCAGTGAGGGACCTGAGAGAAAGGGGGCCTCTGGGAAGGCAGGCGAGGTGGACAGGGTCCGGGTGGGAGGAAGACCTGCTTTTCCTCTTCTGCCCTTTGTACCTTTTGGATTTGTGTTTTCACTGATTGCACACAGAGGAGAATCAATCAATCAAACAAACAATCACAATTAAATCAACAATTCCGTGAGCCGGACTGTTTTGGAACGGCGTGGCTTTGAACATGCTGTTCCCTCTGATTAGATCCCTTTCCTGGCTTTTTACTTCTGGAAAACGCCTACGCATCTCCAAGATGGACTCCGACGCCCTGTCTTCTGGGCCTGCCCCCACCTCCCCATGAGAGCTCTCCTCATGCCTGCCACCTCCACACGCACACCATTGGTCTCCACCCATCTGTCCTGTTCTGTCATGCTTCTGAATTCTCATCACATTCTGCCAACTGGAGGTGTCAATGGGAGACGAGAGGGCAGGATGAGGGAAAAGCGGGAGTGCTTGTGCCGACACACCCTGTCTTGCCTTCATTTTGTCAGAGGCTGCCTTTCTCCATGGCCTCCACTCCTGTCTTGGTCTTACTTCCATGGCTCCAGCTACCCCTGGGTCAAGTAACACCGTTCTCTCGCCCCTTCAGGTCTTGGTGCTAACAGTTCCCCGCTGTCGCTAATCCCTGGGTGCCTCGCAGCTCCTTGGAGTTTCCTTTGCCCTTCCTGCACCCCTGTAAATGCTTCTGCCATTAAACCTGTTTTGATTAGGCCAGTGGCTCTCAACTTGCCCCCAGGGGATATCTGGAGATGTCTGAAGACACTTTTGGTTCTTAGAACTGGTGAAGGGAATGCTGCTGGCCTCTAGCAAGTAGAGATAATGCCAAGCATCCCACCACTCACAGTCTCCAACTACAGAATTGTCCAGCCACAAAGGCCCACAGTGCTGAGACCCTGGTGAAGCCTTTGAGACCTGGCTCCCTGCCTGAGCCCGGTAGTTCATGGCTGGCAGCTGAACTCCTGCCACCCTTCCTGCACAGTGGTGGGATCTGCCAGTTAGCACACCAACCAACGCAGAGATGGCACAGACATGAAAAGTTCTGGTATTTGCCCCCAAGCCACTCACCATGCTATGGAGAGAGACCCTGGAGACCGGGGTCCCCAGCAGCCCTGAGTCTTTGAGTGCAAGGTTTCTGTGTCAGTCATCACAGAGCCCCAGCAGTAGATCAGCATACATTTGTTGACTAAGACTAAAGATCCTTCAAAAATATCTTGTTCTCGAGTTGGTGGCCTCACTCTGTTGCCCAGGCTGAAATACTGTGCCACAACCACAGCTCACCACAGCCTCAAACTCTTGGGCTCACACGATCCTCCTACCTCAGTCTCCCAAGTAGCTGGGACTACAGGTATACACCACCACAACTAGCTAGGTTTATTTTTAAAATATTTTATCTGTCTATCTATCTATCTATCTATCTATCTATCTATCTATCTATCTATCTATCTATTCACAATGAAATCTTGCTATGTTGCCTAGGCTGGTCTCGAACTCCTGGGCTCAAGTGATCCTCCCACTTTGGTCTCCCAAAGTGCTGGGATTACAGGCATGAGCCGCCGCCCACACCTGGTCCCAAAATATCTTAAGTAGAGTCTGTTTATTATCTTAGAATGAGCTTAGTGGCTAAACCAGACCCAGGAAACCTGGGTGAGTTTCCTGTAATAGCAGCACCAAGGAAACCACCATCAGGCAAATATGTACAGAATGAATGAATGGCAGTTCCAGGGATACAGGTGGGTGGGTGGGACAGAAGGCAGCACCAGCGTGTCGTCTCTAAAATGGATATAATAGTGGGCCCCACTCCTAAGACTGTATGAGAATAAATGTAATGGAAATCACTTAGACTGTTGCCTTGTACATGGGCGGCCCAGAAGAAACCTTATCCACCGGTCACCTGGAGGAAGTGAGGGAAGAACGGCATTGCGGCAGGGCTGGGAGAGGGGGAGCTCTGCAACTCACATGGGGCTGCTTTGCACCCCTGGGTCTCAGTTTCCCAATCTATAAAATGGGGGAAATGTAGGTAAGATTTGTGCTTTGCAGAAAGTATACCATAAGAATGCTTTAGTGATTCAAATATCATTTCCAAAATCAAGTTTATAATTTAATAAAAGTCAAAGTCAGTCTGTTAAATGACAGTGAAACAGAACCACCAGCCAGGTGTAGGGTGACCGGCTGTTTCATCCTGTTTTGCCATGGACTTTCCCAGTTTGGGCATTAAAAGTCCCGTGTCCTGAAATCCTCCTGGGTCTCATGGACTGGGACTAGTAGGTCAGGTAATCAGTTTGCCCACACTAATTACAAAGATAAGAAATAGATGGTATATGAATACTTACTGTGTGCCACATTCTACGCAATGGCTTTATAAGTATTAACTCACTTAGTTCTCATAAGAACACACTTAGGTAAATATTATTAGCATCCTTCTTTACACAGTAGCACAGAGAGGTTCCATAATCACCCGAAGTCACACAGCTTCTGAATAGTGGATCCAGGCTATAATTCCAGCTCATCTGGGTCCACAGTTCCATATTTACCTATGATATCTACTATACCTTTGAATATATGTGTGTTTATATATATATGTGCATGCGTGTGTGTGTGTATTTTTTTTTTTTTTTTTGAGTTGGAATCTCAGTCTGTTGCCCAGACTGGAGTACAATGGCATGTTCATAGTTCACCTCAGCCTCAACCTCCTGGGCTCAGGGGATTCTTCTGCCTCAGCTGCCTGAGCAGCTTGAACTGCAGGTGTGTGTCACCATACATGACTAATCTGTTAATTTTTTTGTAGAGTTGGTGTCTTGTTATGTTGCCTAGGCTGGTCTCGAATTCCTAGACTTGAGCAATCCTCCCGCCTCTGCCACCCAAAGTGCTGGGATTACAGGTGTGAACCACCATCCTGGTCCATTTTGATATATTTTATTTTTTTTTGAGTAGCCACCGAGCCCGGCCATTTTGATATATTTTAAAGTATCTTTTGAAATGGTAATGAACGCCAGGCTCGGTGACTCAGCCTGTAATCCCGCGCCTTTGGGAGGCTATGGTGAGTGAATTGCCTGAGCCCGTGGGTTCCAGACCCGCCTGGGCAGCGAGACTTCATCTCTACAATAAATCAAAAAGTCAGCCAGGCGTGGTAGTGCATGTCCGTAATTCTGGCTACTTGGAAGGCTGAGGCAGAAGGATCGCCAGAGCCCAGCAGGTCGAGGCTGCGGTGGCTGGGAGCAGCCACTGCACTCCAGTGTGGGTGACAGAGTGAGACTCCAACTCAAAAAAAAGAACTGGCAATGAACAATGATGATGACAGTAATAGTAATAACGGAAATACATTTTAAAAACATTTTTTGAAAAAGTAATAACAATAATACATTTTTGGATCACTCAAATCTGCAGTCCAAAGTTTAACCCAGGGGAGGTACCTTATATTTTAACTTGGGCTGCCAGATCTACTCATTGTTGTGCAGACCTCAGGATCAAGTATTTGGGGTCATTTCTGCCAAACAAAAACTGGAGTAAAAGACTCAAATGTTATTATAAGAAAAGGATCAGCAGTAGTGGGAATCTGCAGGGGGAGGGGAGGCACACCTCACCAACAAGGACACCTGCATAATGAGCATTTGTATACCTAACCCTGAATTGTACCCCACATCTTTAAAATAAAAAATTTAAAGTAAAACAACAACAAAAAAGACTCAAATGTTTACTGGGCCAGGTGGGCAATGTTGATAAGTGGTTGTGGGGCAACAGGAAATGGTGGGGATTGTGGCCAAATGGGAATCGAATGCATGTGCTGAGAAAGAACAGACACGACACAACTCCAGGCACTTGGAATTGGGAGTTGAGCAATGACAGATCTTCCGAGAGAAGCCAGACATCCATCTTCAACAACTCATTCAACGAAAACAAAACAAAAGCCCTAAGTGCGTGAAACAAAATGCAGGAGAGGAACCCCTGCTCCTCTCCTCCTCCTAAATGTAATATATACTCAATTATCAGGAAAGCTGTTAAAAAAGCCACAATTTTTGCAACTGTGGTACATTCATCCAATGGAACACTATACAGCAATGAGAACAAATAAGCTCTAGTTTTTAAAAATATAGCTAGATCTCACAAACATAAGCCAGCCAGACAGAATTCCTCCTGTGCTAGTCCGTTTCCATAACATTTTAACGCTGACAGAACTGATCTCTGGTGTTGGAAGCCAGGATGGCGGTGACCCTTAAGAGGGTGGTGTTGAGTGATTAGAAAGGGCAAGGGAGGCTGGGCTCAGTGGCTCAGCCTGTAATCCCGCGCTTTGGGAGGCCGAGG
>NW_007248477.1:273936-319212 GCF_000164805.1 Carlito syrichta
CGCCCGGGCTGATTTTTTGATTTATAGTAGAGATGAGGTCTCGCTGCCCAGGCGGGTATCGAACCCGCGGGCTCAGGCAATCCACTCACCTCAGCCTCCCAAAGGCGCGGGATTACAGGCTGAGCCACCAAGCCCGGCTAAAATGGCCTCATTTTTCTTGATGATTGCTTTATGTGACAACATCAGTGCTGAGATTTGCATCTATTTTGCTGTCCTCTCTCACCCAAGTTCCTGGGCATTTGAAGTTACAAATTTCTCTGGATTTTACATGTTGAACTTTCAAGGGGGAAGGGTTTCATAGCTAAGAGCTGATGAGAACTTGAAGGTTGAGGGTCTAATTGTTGCCTGTCAGAAGCAGGCTGCACAACCTGGATGCAGCCATCATACTACATGAACAATCATGGAAACAAAGAACTGAATACCACACGTTCTCAGGCATAAGTGGCCCTGAACACGGGTCACACAAGCACAGGGGTGGGGTCGGCAGACACTGGACACTGCTAGGGAAGAAGGGAGGAGGGAGGGGCATGTGGCAACAGACTGGGTCCTTGGTCCACTGTCAGGGGGAGAGAGGGCCAGCTAGAAGCCCAAACTTTACCTGCATGCATCCTACTTATGTAGCTAATCCCCATTTGTACCCCACAACTCTAAAATAAAAAATAAATAAATGAATAAATAAAATAAAACATAACTCAGATCGTGCGGAAAAAAACAAGACATAGGCTGCAAATGGCTTAGAGGTGTTTCTTGCAGCAGGGCTGGGTGGGAGGGACGTGTCCATGCAGGGCGGGCAGAATCCAGCAGGTAAGAGGCTACTGCAGCCATTTCTCCAAAACCGTGTCTGCATTTAAAAAAATTTTTTTTATAGAGATGGGGGTCTTGGTGTAGTGCCTGCGCTTGCCTTGAACACCTGGCCTCAAACAATCCTCGTGCTTCGGCCTCTCAATGTGCAGGAAATACAGATGTGAGCCGCTGCACCCGGCCACAGGGCCATTTCACACTCTAGTCGCTCCTGGCAAACATGCCCTGAGGGCCCACTCTGTGCCAGGTTACAGTGGTGCCTCATTAACCCAATACCAATGGTGAGAAGGTGTCATGAGAACATATGACCTGGCGGCCCTCTCTGGTCTCCGCCCCACCTCTCAAACAACCCAACTGACCACTTCCCACCGGCTATTCCCACTGCCTCCTCTCTTCCCGCCTGGTCGTGGCTGCCCCACTCGCTACCCCAAGTCCATACCCCAAGTCCATTCTCCGTAGTGTTTTTCTAACACACAAATCAGGCGCTGCTCATTGCCAATCCCGCCCGCGCCCCTCCCCCAACTTGCAAGTCATCCTTGGGTCCTGCATCCAGTCACATCCAAAAGCCTTCCCCACAGCCACAGGTCCCACATCCGCCAGCTCTGCCAGCTCTGGTGGGTGGCCTCTGCCCTCCCCTCTCACTCCAGCAACTCCAGTCCAGCCGCAGGGCCTTTGCTCTCTCTGTCCACTTGGCCGGTCTCCTCCTCTCCTGCATCTTCAAAACAGCTGCTGCTTCATGGGACTCAGATGTCAACACAAATGTCACCTTCTCTCAGGAAACTGGCAACATGGAGGCCTCTCGAGGGGAAGGTTGCAAAGCCGGGACAAGAAGGTAGGGCAGGGAGAAGGCTTTGATGCACGGCCTTGGGTGCTGCTGGAATTGTGCACCATGTGCGTGTTCAGATAAGTTATTAGCTTCAACGAAGGCATCTTGTTGGGGAGGCCTTTCTAAGAAGGGGCCCACCCAGGCACTTCCTTTTAGGATGTAATAATGTTCCCTTACAAAGTGCTTATTACAGTCTGTGATTGCCTTGTTTGTTTCAGATTTTCTTTTCTTTTTTTTGAATCGAAGTCACTCTGTCACCCAGACTGAAGTGCAGTGGCACGCTCACAGCTACCTCGACCTCCTGGGCTCAGGGGATCCTTCCACTTTAGTCTTCCAAGTTCCTGGGACTATAGGTACACACCACCACGCCCGGTTAATCTTTTAGTTTATTGTAGGACAAGGTCTTGCCAAGTTGCCCAGGCTAGTCTCGAACCCCTAGGCTCAGGCAATCTTCTTGTCTCCACTTTCCAAAGTGCTGGGATTATAGGTGTGAGCCACCACGCCTGGCTTTTAGTTTATTGTCCATTTCTTTATTGTCCCGGACAGGGACTTTCCCTGTCTTACCCACCACCTGACACATAGTAGGTGCTCAAAAATTGTTTACTGAGTAATTGAAGAAAAAAGGGAAGGAGACTATCTGAATGCATAATCAGGAGTTAACCAGGCAAAGCTGGGGTGGGAGGGTTGACTGAGTTCCAAGCAAAGTGAAAGGCTGGTGGTTTAAAGATCTAAAGAAGGACTAAGGGACCAAAGATGAGAGAGCCAGGTGTAAGGTAGGCAAGCCTCCCTGTGCCCATTTTACAGATGAGGCCTCTGGGCTCAGCGACGGAAAGGGGTTTGCTCACGTCACCCAGTGGGACAGGCTCTGAGTCTAAAGTGCAGGTTCCAGCACAGGAGTCAATAGAACCTCGGTACTGAGCACCTGTATGTGCTAACTTGGGGGTGAGTACTATTATTCCTTCCTCATTCAACCATTGAAGACATTGAGGCACAGGGAGGCTGAGTGACTCGCCCAACGTCACACCCCAGCAAGTAGCTACAACTCAGGTCTTTCTGTCACTTCCCGATGGTTCTTCTCCACTTCCCAACTCTCAGCTCGGACCCTAGAAGTGGCTGTAAGTTCAAACCCTGAGCCTCTCTGGAGCTTTGGACAAAGCAGGAAATTCCATGAAAGCTTTCAAGGCCTGGGTTCCACCAATGCCAAACAGAAAGAGAGCAAAACGAGTCCTGCTTGCAAGGCCGCTGTGAGAAAAAAGTGATAAAAAATCATTACAGGTCTTGTAAGTGATAAAAATAATTGTTGGGCTCCTGGCAAACAGCCCAGCGGTGGAGATACTGGCTAATGATAGGAATTTATGGCCCACGGGCCCAGCCTTTCAGGGCTGGGATGATAGGAGCTGGGTCACGAGTAGGATCGCAGGCAGGGAACTCCCAGCAGCTCCTTGCTGTGGGGAGGCCGGAACCTCTCCCACAGGGTCCAGACCGTGATTTCAGGAGCCACTCCCCTGTCCCGTGGGCCACCATCCGTCATCCAACTGGTTGGTCTAGTGTCTCTTGCTGCTTGTCTTTCTAAAATCCTGTGAACCATGAGCACTTGACAATGACTTGGTGCACGGTGGATTCTCGGGACCTGATTTTGTTGGAGACAGGAACAGATTTTGTTGGAGACAGGCAGGGCAAAACCCAGAGGGAGTAGTTCATTCTTCCTGTATCCAGTGGCTATTTACTGAGGGCTGTCCTGTGCTGGGGCCTTGCTGAAGGAGGGTGGTGACCAGGACTCCAGCGACTTGCCCAAGGTTGCAGAGGGCCCTAGGGTGGGGGAAAGTCAGGGCTGGACCCTGGATCACCAACACCAAGGATGGTGGTCTCACCACCACAGAAAGACTGAATATGACTTGTCTCTTTGGCAAAATGATTTCCTCTAAGGAGCCTAGCCCTCCCTGCAGGCGCTCACGGCTCATTCTCAAAGACATTAAAAAGTCACCTTAGAGCCCTCGTGTTGTTTTTTATAAAAACCGAAACCTGCTTATCACAAAAGTTCAATAATAAAAAGAAATACAGGAAGAAAGTTTAGAGTTCCGAAATTTTACTGCCCAGAAAAAAAAAAAATCACCCTCAGCAAAGGTAGCAGAGTTAAGTGGTCAAGAGCACAGCCTCAGAGGCCAGAGTACCCGGATCCAGGCACCAGCTTGCAAGCTCACTGCAACATTGAGAGTGCACCTCTCCCCTGCCTCAGGTTCTCTACCCGCAAAACTGTACCATAGCAGCACTTGCCACACACAGGGCAGTGAATGGAAGGAGCACTAAAGCAGTTAACCACATGTGGAAGACCTAGCACAGCACCCAACACAGAACACGTGCTACTTAAGTGGTTGTTCAGCATGTCCTTCTCAGACAAGGCTCTGTGCAGACACATCGCACCTGCTTATGTATTTAGAACCTGATTTTTTTTTTTTTAAAGCAGGATTTATTGAGAGGACAGAAAAGCTCCCACAGTGGGAGGGGACCTGAGGGAGTTGCCTTTTTTTTTTTTTTTTTTTAGAGACAGGATCTCATTTTGTCACCCAGGCTAGAATGCAGTGGCATGATCATAGCTCACTGCAACCTCCAAGTTCTGGACTCAAATGATCCTCCTGCCTCAGCCTCCTGAGTAGCTGGGACTACAGGCACACACCATTTTCTGGCTAATTTTTTAATTTTTATTTTGTAGAGACAGGGTCTCGCTATGGTGCTCAGGATGGTCTCAAACTCCCGGGCTCAAGCAATCTTCCTGCCTCAGGCTCCAAAGCGCTGGGGTCACAGGCACAGGCCACCACACCCGGCCTAGGACCTGACTTGTTTTTTGTATATACTCAACAAGATATTCCAGGCATCCTTCCATGCCAGAAGCTTATTTCTGCAATTGAGATTTTGACGCAAAGGCTTAGTAACTGATCCATTCAACCCCCCCCCTCACTGCAGACCCACAATAGTGCCAAGACTGTCTGTATCTGTCTGTATCTGCACTGAGAGCTTCTTGTCAAGCCCTAAGGCAACCCCCCAGCTGTAGAAACCAGGGCGCACAGTCACAAACTCTCCTAATGCTGCAGAGCTGGGCCTGGGTTCCCAGAATCCAGATCTCAGGTACAGGGCTTTTGTCCTCAAGTGATGGCCTTCCTGCTCGTCAGGACTGAAACTCCAGCCCCAAGAAATCCAGAGGGCTTTGGGGCCAGGCGGACATGACCAAGTCCCTGCTCTGCTGCACTTTGGCTGCATCTCCTGAGCCTGTCCGCACCCTCCTGGAGCATCAGTTTTCTTCTCTCTAAAACGGGACTACTAACACCCATCTCCTAGAGCATCTGTAGATGCTTCCTGGCCAGCTGCTGCCATTTCTCGAACAGCATTGCCTGTGGGGCTCCCTGTTGAGTGCTTTTCAGACAATATTTTGTTTAACAGGGAAGCACAGGTAAAGCGTCCAGCAGGCAAACGGGGATGTTAGCTCCCCTAGAATGTACGTTTTGTAACTGCAGGGACTTTGACTTTTTGCTCATTGTATAATTTCATGGCCTAAAAGAATGCCTGGCACGTGCTCAAAAAAAAAGTTGTTGAATGACACTAATTTAACCAGTATCATGGCAAGGGCTCTGTTACTTCCTAGGTATGTGACTTTGAGGCAGTCTCTTCAGCCTCTGAATCTCAATCTTCTCCTGCGTCCCAATGAGTATGATGCTGGCAGCATTTACTGAGCGCTGTGTGCTGGGCCCTATTCTAAGTGGTTTATATCAAACACCTCCTTTAAACCTTACACCAGCCCTTGAGATACTTTTATTAGCCCATATTAAAGTTGAAGTGGCCAAGGCACAGGGAGACTAAGTAACTTGGCTAAGGTCTCACGAGGAGTAAGAGGTGAAGCTAAGATACAAATCCCCCAGGCCTCTGACACTGGAGTACACCCACTTAACATCCCTCTCCACTGCCTTTCTAAGGTAACCCACTCTTGGGCACCAACAGTAGAGGGAATACAGAGTGGTACATTTGTACGGTAAAATACTACACAGCAATGAAAAGGCATAAGTTACTGGTAAGCTCAACATGGGTGACTCTCACAGTGAAGTTGAAAGAAGCCAAAAGACTGCCAGAGTCACCAGATAAAATACGGGCCAGGAACGATGGCTTGTGCCTGTCATCCCAGCACTTTGGGGGGCTGAGGCAGGAGGATTGCTTGAGCCCAGGAGTTTGAGATGAGCCTGGGCACCACAGCGAAACCTCATAAATACAGAAAATGTAAAAAAAAAAAAAAAATTAGCCAAGCATGGTGGCACATACCTGTAGTCTCAGTTACTCAAGAGGCTGAGGTGGGAGGATTGCCTGAGCCCAGAAGGCTGAGGCTGTGATGAGTTATGATTGTGCCATTGCCCTCTAGCCTGAGTGACAAAATGAGACCCTAACTCAAAAAAAAAAAGTGCAGGATAGCTAGTTCAATTTGAATTTCATATAAACAATGAATAATTATGTTAGTATAAGTATGTCCCAGGAGAAACCCATGTTGAACTGGAATCCTGGATTTTTATGTGCTAAATCTGGCCACTCTAAAGATCATATGTGTATGATTAACGCTGAAAGAAGTCAGGATTTAGCTGCCTTGGGTGGGGGTAGGAGTGAGAAGGAAGGGAGATAGAAAAGCTTTACATACTTCTCTAATGGTAGTTATCTGTGTATACCTGTACCATTTCACCAAACTGTACACTTAACATTGTTACATTTTACAAGATGGGTGAATAACTTCATAAAAATTTTTTTAAATTCTAAAAAGCAATACCCTCTATGTATAAAATCTTTATTAATAGTTTCTGGCTGGGTGCAGTGGCTCACACCTGTAATCTCAGCGCTTTGGGAGGTGGGGACGAGAGGACTGGCTGAGCCCAGGGATGGCAAGTTGGCAAGACTCTCTACAATAAATAAAAAAATTAGCCAAGCATGGTGGTACATCCCTGTAGTTCCAGCTACCTGGAAGGCTGAAGCAGAAGGATTGCCTGAGCTCAGCAGATTGATGCTGCAGTAGCCATAAGCGTGCCACTGCACTCCTGCCTGGGCAACGGAGTGAGACTCTGACTCAAAAAACAAACAATCAACATCTTTATTAATAGTATCTAATGACTGTTAGATATAGTATTGACACTTATAATCTTAACACTTTGGGAGGCTGAAGTAGGAGGATCCACTTGAGCCCAGGAATTCAAGACCAACCTGGCTAACATAGAAAGACCTCATCTCCATATTTTAAAAATATATAGTTTCTAACTGATGGGATGTTTGCAAGGTTAACATGAGATAGAGTTTGTGCCACTCTTAACACATTTTAGAAACTCATAGTAAGAACTCAGTAAACATAAGCCATGTTAAACATCACAGCATTCCTATGTCATGGTTGTTATTCTCAGCACCTCCTATGTTTTTCTCTAGTGCAGATTGATTGGAGTGCCTTCAAGTGGCTACATTGTGTCATAGCACCTCAGTTACCCCAAAGAACACTGTTTATTCAAGTTTGGAGTCTCAATGTCAAAGGGCAATACTTTGCTTTTCTTTTGCCCTAGGACCATACACAAAACTAGAACCAAAACATGACCTCCTGGGAGCGGGAGGCCATGAGATTGCCTAGCAAGGGCTACACTGGCCCAAGTTGGAAACAGTGCAGGTTGAAACTCCATGCAGATCAGCAGTGGAGCCGTGCCTGTGAACAGCCACTGCACTCCAGCCTGGGCAGCATATCGTATCCCTGTCTCCAAAAACTAAAAAATAAAGTACCAGAATCCCACATCAGACCAATGGGGCCCAAGCCCTGCCTGTGTTATCCCTCTGAAGTGTGTCAAAAGGAAGACAGAAGGGGACACACAGGTCGACCGCCCCTGATCCAAGCACAATTTTCTAGTTTCACAGGAAGCTCATGATAATATGCGAATGTGCCATTGCACAGGCTACAGGAGTGCTTTCATGGGACTCATAACACAGTGAGTGTTCAGTGACCGCTTCCTGTGGATCAGGCGCTCTGCTAAGAGATGTATGTCCACTTTTATTTTTCATCTTTAAGATGACCTGTGAGGCATATGTCGTTTTGGAGCTTGCTTTTTTTCCCCTCAGCAGTACACTTGGGCATCTTTCCATGTCAATAAATAGAGCTGGGTCGGTAAGTACTTGAATCAAAGGCTGAGAAACTTAAACAGTCAGCAGTCACTGCCCAGGTGAAGATCAATAATAGTTAACATTTATTGAGTGCTTTATTACCCAGGGGCCCTATGCTAATTGTTTAACATGAGCCATCATTCATTTTATCCCTGAGGCAATCTGAGGTCACTTCTATTATTATTCAGATGAGGAATCTGAAGCTCAAAGAGGCAAAGGAACATGTCTGAGATCAGAGAGCTGGTGTCAATGACAGAGATGGGATTCAAACCCAGATGACTGTGATTGTGGCTCTGGGCTCTCAGCCAGCCCAATGTGGCAGCGGATGCAAGGGAAGGTCTTTCAAGTGGAAAAGAATCCACTGACAAAGCCAGAAGGCAGGTTGGAGGGTGGTGTGGGCCCAGGCCTTGAACGAGTTTGTTTCTGAAAGGCCAAACATCCTCCATGGAGGGGACAGTAAGGCTTCCTGGAGGTGGCACCATCTGGACTGATTCTGAGTATCCAGCCAAGAAAGGAGGCCTTTAATACCTTACCAGCTCCCAAATGGTTTCCCAACACACATTCGTGGGTTCAGATCCTCACTGTGCCTCCCTCTAGTTTTTTTGAACAGCATTATTGAGGTACAATTGATGTGCAACAAACTATGCATATTGAAATTGCATCATTTAATGAATTTTAACACAGGTCCACACCCAAGGAACCATCACCACAACCGAGATGACAAGTGTTTCCGTTGTCCCCAAAGGCTTCCTCATGCCCCATTATAAGTCGTTCCTCCTTCATCCCACTTCCATTCCCAGACAACCATGGTCACTATGGTTTCTAGAATTTTATAGCAAAGGAATTTAGCTCTTGTGCTCTTTTTGTCTGATTTCTTTCACTCAGTGTAACTGTTTTGAGATTCATTCGTGTTATTGTGCATATTATGGTTTCTTCTTTTTTGTTGCGTTGCTAGGTAGTACTGATGATGTGTGTGTGTATGTATGTGTGTGCCACAGTTTGTTTACTCATTCCCCTGTATATGGACATTTATAGCATGACTTCAAGTGAACAAATGCGTTCATTACTCATGGGTAAATACCTAAAAATACAGTTGCCAGGTCATCTAAGTGTATGTTTAACTTTCTAAGAACCCATAAGCAATTTTCTGAAGTAGTTGCACCATTCTGCATTGCCACCAGCAGTGCACAAGAGTGCCTGCTGATAGGGCCAGTCTTTCTCATTGCAGTCATTCTAGGTGCGCTCTTTTGTTTTGTTTTGTTTTGTTTTAACCTATGGATCCAATAGATGGTTTTTTAGACAGTCTGAGCCTCAGTTTTCTCATATGTAGGATGGAGATAATCATATCAGCTTTGAAAGGTAGTGAAGACAGAGTGAACTCACACATATGCAGAGTGCAGTATAGGGACTAGGACACAGTAAGTGTTGCACAAAAGGTGGCTATTACGATGGAGCCCCAGCCGTCCCATGATCTGGCGACTTACCTCAGGACACAGCATCCTCAGTTAGACTGTAAAAAGCCGCTTCTCTTGCATGTAGTTGGCACTGCTAGCCTGAGGGAACAACAATAGTCCAGACACTATGCCAGGCGCTTTGAACCCTTGCAAAGCCCTGTGAAGTGGGTGGTTGTTTCTCTTTCATTCTACAGATGAGAAAACTGAGGTGTAGGAACCAGTTGTTGGCCAACGTTACACAGCACTGAAATGATGAGATCTGAATCCACGCTATTCTGATTTGGGGTCCAGGAGTGTTGATGAGGAAGTACCTGGCTCAGGGCTAGTAAAATGGCCCAGTCTCAAAAGCACCTCCTGAGGCCCAGAGTGGTCTTCAGTTCCTGAGAAGCAGAGCCTGAGGCAGGGGTTAGGCACATGTGATTTATGAAGGGAGGAACCTGTAAGGGAAGAAGGGAAGCAAGTTAGGGAGAGAACCAAGCAAGGATGTGGTCTCAGGTAAAATCCAGCAAGGGGTCAGTACTTTTCGTACCTCTGTACCAGCTGGTTGTTGGCTATGAACCACCCTATGGATGAGGGGAATAAACTCTTGGGTGAGGTGATTCCTGATGACACTTCTCAGGAAAAGGGGAAACAGAAAGCCATTAGAAGCCAACAACTAAAGCATCTGGGGCGATGGTGTGCTGGACCCATAAAGCATTCAAGAGGTTCCCAGAGGCACTTGCACTTTTTGTTTGCCTAATGAAGCAAGTTCTAGAACATTCTGGAACATTCACTTCCCAGACTTGTGTTGGAACATTCTCCATCTTGCTGTGACCAGCATGTTAAACAAATCTAACATAATCAGAACACACCTTTATTTTTGTCTCCCAGTGTCCCCTCTAAAATGTATTCAGTGGGGAAACATGTTTCCTGTCACTGGGTGAAAATTCTTCTCCCTGACTCTACTCCTCACTCCCAGGAAACAGACTATTCTGTAGTCACTTTGAATCACAAACACAATTTCCATTTAGAAATGAGAATGTCCGGCCAAGCTACTAATCAAACTCCCAAGCTGACTTGGGCTCAGCGCTTCTCCCCTCCCAGGGCGAGCCTGCTTGGGGAGGTGGGTGGCAGCTCCTCCTCCAGTGCTCCTCCCCTCCCCGACAGGGAACAGCGGTGAAGATGGAGGGGAGTGGAATGGTCTCTCCTGAGCCACCACCATTCCGGCTGGCTTCGAGCTGCCCCTTTCTGTCACAGGATGCCATATGGGCCTCACAGAGACACCCATCGCCACAGGGCCCTCTCACTCTTGACTTCAGGGGTGCACCTCTCCTGGGGTCTTTTGCACGTCCTTCCTCAGCAGTTAGGAATCCAACATCCAACTCCAGCTTCCTGCCACCACCACCTCCTTCCCTCCAGGAGGCCCTAGGGGACAGGACCCCAGCTGATCCCTAGTAGATGTTCTCTGCTCATGGATGGCCCGTGGAAAACACTCAAGCAACCTGTGCCCTGAAACGCCTGGGAGTGTGGGCTGAGCTCAGCATGTCTATGCTCTCTGGCTCCTTCATGCAGCTGGGCAGCCTGTTTCTGTCAGCTTCTAGATGTTCCTGTCCACATCAGACCACTGGGCGCCCTCAAGGGGCACACTTACTAAACTCTCCAAACAGCGCCCTTCTTATGGAAGGGCCCCGTGACCCTATTCCACCATGCTGAGGAGGGGTCCACCAAAGAATTCTTTGCTTCCTCTTCCCTTTATAGGAGAATGTGGGTGGATATAAGAATAATAATAAATACAGGGGGATTAAGTAGTCATGGCCACATTTTAGCAGCTGTGGGCTTTGAACTCCTGAAAAAACGATCACTGGTTGTCACAGCAGTGCTTTCTTTTCTTTTTCTTTTTTTTTTTTTTTGAGTTGGAGTCTCGCTCCATTGCCCAGACTGGAGTGCAGTGGCCACTTCCGGCCACCGCAGCCTCAACCTGCTGGGCTCCGGCGATCCTTCCGCCTCAGCCTTCCAAGTAGCTGGAACTACAGGCACGTGCCACCATGCCCGGCTGATTTTTTGATTTTTATTATAGAGATGAGGTCTCGCCAAGTTGCCCAGGCAGGTCTCGAACCCGCGGGCTCAGGCAATCCACTCACCTCAGCCTCCCAAGGCGCGGGATTACAGGCTGAGCCACCGAGCCTGGCTATAGCAGGGCTTTCTAACAATACCGTACAAATCATGTTTCTCATATCCTTAATGGTGACAGCACCAACCCAAGGGAGTGGTTGTGAGGGCTGAGTGGTGTCGTGAATTTGCAGAGCTGGCACACTGGGATCCACAATCACAGACCTGCAAGTCCATCTCCGTGTGACCACCTGCAAGTGACTTGGCCTCTCTGTCTTTTCTCCCCCATCCAGTGAGGCTCCTAGGAGGCTGTAGGACAGAAGCCCTTCTGAACACCGAGGCCTCCACTCCATAGCTTCTCTGTGAGGTCCTTGGAGTGAACACACCCCACATGCTTAGCACAGTGCTGGGCATTTGGTGAGAACCCAGTCCACGCTGGGCGTTATTCATATAATGGAGGGTGGGCTGGTACCGATGGAGCGGGTGGGTGCTCCACCCTCTCCCGTTCCCTCACTACTCCAGGCACTGTTTTGGAAATGTTCCAGCCAGGCTGGCATCCAGGGTCCCTGGGAACGGAGAGGACGTCCTGTACCTCCAAGCAGCCATGCTGACTCAGGTTAGGAAATCAATGTGTGACCACAAAAGCACAGCTGGGCTGTTGCCGCTTCTGGGAAAGGCACACAGCCCCTTTCATCCTCGTGCTGAGAGGTGGCTAGCTCTGCTCTGGGTCCTGATTCTGAGACTTGTGAGCAAAAGCCAGGCACACCAAGAAACAGGCATCTCCAGCCCCTTGAGGCACACAGAGTGGCGGGTCACAAGCTTCGCACGACCCTCTGATCAGGGTCAAGCACGTCTGGCGCTTGCCAAGCCTCTGACTTCTCCCAGCCCTCGTCTGGACACTTCTCAAGCCAAGCCAGGCTCCGGACCACTGGTTGGGCAACCCATGACCTCAGACTGGGTCAGACCCATCAGGTGAGCCTCTGTTTAAAGAGTATAGAACATTTCGTTCTTTAGAATCCCAAGGGAGGTAGTATGAATCCTCCCCACACCCAATTTAAGTCCCTCCCCCACCCCACTGCCATTTACTTTGTCACTTTGGGCTAATCCTTCAACTTCTCTGAGCTCCAGTTTTCCCATCAAATGCAGGTTTACAAGCATGGCTACCCTCCAGGGTTGTGAGGCTCAGACAGTGAGTGTCAGAGGATGGCACACACATCGGCAGGCACTCAATAATGGGGAGCTACTTTTGTAAATGGCGCACTTGACACCAAGTGAAACACAGTACAGTGTCGGAGTGGATGAAACCTGGGAGTCAGACTGCCTTGGTTTAAAACCAGGCCGCTCTGCCACCTCCTATCTGGCCACAGACAACCTCTCTGAGCCTCAGTTTTATTGTCTGTAAAACAGGAAAAATCATAATAGGGTTGTGAGTATTCAGTTAGATTAGATGCACTGGGAACAATGACTGGCTCATAGTAATCACCTAATAAGCAGCTGTTATTTTTAGTTGCACAAGTTAGTAATGTTAACAATGGTGCTGAAATCACAGAGGTCAGGGTTTTTGACAGAATTCACAGGGAACTCATTTTTTCTGAGTTGGAGTCTCACTGTCGCCCAGACTGGAGTGCAGTGGCCGCTCCCGGCCACCGCAGCCTCAACCTGCTGGGCTCCGGCGATCCTTCCGCCTCAGCCTTCCAAGTAGCCGGAACTACAGGCGCGCGCTACCACACCCAGCTGAGTTTTTGATTTATTGTAGAGATGAGGTCTCGCCAAGTTGCCCAGGCAGGTCTCGAACCCATGGGCTCAGGCAATCCACTCACCTCAGCCTCCCAAAGTGCTGGGATTACAGGCTGAGCCACCGAGCCCAGCTGGGGACTCATATTTAGTCAGCAGCTATTATGTACCTGATGTTACAGAAGGCATACCTTCATATATACACATCAATGTACATGCATACATACACACAACACATTCATGAGGTAGGTACTTACGTTGTATTTACTTATTTACTTTAGAGGTCAGTGTCTCACTCTGTCACACATGCTAGAATGCAGTGGCATGATCATGGCTCACTGCAGCCTCAACCTCCTGGGCTTAAACAATCCATCCACCTCAGTCTCCCAAGCAGCTGGGACTACAAGCGCACACTATTGTGCCTGGCTAATCTTTTTGTTTTGTTTTTTGTAGAGATGAGGTCTCACTATGTTATCGAGGCTGGTCTCACACTCCTGGCTCAAGCAATCCTCTTACCTCAGCCTCCCAAAGTGCTGGGATTACAGGCATGAGCCATCGTGCCTGGCCTGTTTTTTTTTTTTTTTTTTAAACCCTTATGCTGTAAAACAAAACAGATGCAGAAACCACACAAATTAAATTTGTACCTTAATGAGCTATTTCAAGACAAACATCCTTGCAACTCTCACCCAGGTCAAGAAATAGAATTTTTCCAACCTCTCCAGGGGCCCTGCCATTGCAATCATAACCCCTCCCCGCAAAGTAAGCACCGACCCACTCTAGTAATGATTGGCGGGTTTTTTTTGTTTTTTTTTTTTTGAGTTGGAGTCTCACTCTGTCTCCCAGACTGGAGTGCAGTGGCTGCTCTTGGTCACCGCAGCCTCGACCTGCTGGGCTCCGGTGATCCTTCCACCTCAGCCTTCCAAGTAGCTGGAACTAATCAAAAAATAAGCTACCACACCCAGCTTATTTTTTGATTTATTGTAGAGATGAGGTCTCGCTGCCCAGGCTGATCTCGAACCTGCGGGCTCAGGCAATCCACTCACCTCAGCCTCCCAAAGGCGTGGGATTACAGACTGAGCCACCAAGCCCGGCTTGATTGGCGTTTCTTTATGGCTTAATTATCTGAGTGTATGTCCCTAGACATTCTAATTTAGCCTTGCCCATTATTTAAAAACTTGATATGATTCTTTTTTTTTTTGCATTGGAATCTCACTCTGTTGCCCAGGCTAGAGTGCGGTGGCATGCTCATAGCCACTGCAGCCTCAACCTGCTGGGTTCAGGTGATGTTTCCGCCTCAGCCCTCAAGTAGCTGGAACTACAGGCACACACCACCACATCCAGCTAATTTTTTTATTTATTGTAGAGGTGAGGTCTCACCAATTTGCCCAGGCTGGTCTTGAACCTGTGGGCTCAGGCAATCCTCTCATTTCAGTCTCCCAAAGTGCTGGGATTATTTGTTTCCATGTCACCAGAATGTGATCAATTCATGTTTTTGTTTTTGTTTTTGTTTTGCTGAATATCGTTACAAACTCAGGGTTTTAAACATATTTGATGAGTTTCAATCAGCTGCAATTATTATCTTTGTTGCTGTTGAAATGGTCACATCTGCAAACTGGCATTGATGTACCTTTTGATGTGCTACTAGCAGTCTCTGATAGTTTCCTTGTTATTTGGCATGAAAGATATTCCAGGCTCATCATGTATATTTCCTGCTAAAGACCTGGAATCAGCCGTTTCTTCAAGAATTTCCTTTGCTACTATTTTTTAAAATAAAAAATGGCATTTCAAAACTATTATCTGGGACATAGTGGTGTGTACCTGTGGTCCCAGTGACTCAGGAGGTTGAGGCGGGAGGACCGCTTGAACCCAGCAGTTTGAGGCTGCAGTGAGTGAGGATTGTGCCACTGCATTCCAGCCTAGGCAGCAGAGCAAGACTTTGTCTCTAAAAAGAAAAAAAAAAAAAAAGAACAAAACAACAAAAAATTAATATCTAGGTGTGCAAGGTAAGCTCACGGCTCCAGCCTTGTCATGTTTTAGGCCTTTTTAGTGGATAGAACTAGATATTATAATACTATGTACACATTTCTTTTAAAAAAATAGTCTTTTGAGTACATATTGATATTTCCAATGTAAATACGACATTATAGGATTTTTTTTTTTTTTTTTGAGGCGGGGTCTCACTCTGTCACCCAGGCTGGAGTACAGTGGCACAATCACAGTTTACCACAACCTTGACCCCCCTGGCTCAGGCAATCCTTCCACCTCAACCTCCCAAGTAGCTGAGATATAGACACATGCCACCACACCCGGCTCATTTTTTATTTTATTTTATTGCAGAGAAGAGGTCTCGCTATGTTGTCTAGGCTGGTCTCGAACTCCTGGGCTCAAGAAATTCTCCTGCTTTGGCCTCCCAAAGTGCTGGGGTTACAGGTGTTAGCCACTGTACCCAGCCATATATTGTTTGATTATGATTCCCTTCAGAGTAGTTTCTGCTCAGCATGGAGGATATTCTGGAAGGAAAACAGGGTGGTCATTTCAAGAATTCATAGAGATTAAATCCTTTATTCCTCAGGTTTAGGGCCAATGCCTAATACTCACCTGCTACTGGAGCTGGTGAAACCTTTCCCAGTCTCAGCTGTTCTTCTCAAACCACCCCACCATGCTTTCCTGGCAATGTGTGAATATATATTGCAGTTTTGGGGTTCTTTGCTTCTCAGGTCTGTAGACCACTGCTTCTCTCCTATTCCTCACAGACGCCGATGGCATACAGTTTGGTAGTTGTGGGTGGTCTGTCCCCATTCACTTGTTTTTTGGAGTTCATGAAGATATCTTGTCACCTAGTTTTGTTGTTTATGTGTTCGTGAAATTGTGTTTCTGTTTTTATTTGGGGAGATGGAACGATTCAAATCTATGCTAGATATCATCACCTCCATCTTCCCAGAATTCCCCAACTGCTACCATTTTTACAGATGAGGAAACTGAGCCCCAGGGAGATTATCTGCTTATGATCACATAGTTAGTGACAGAGGAGATATGTTTGTGAGAGAACCTGCTTTCATGCATGGTACAGAGAAGATGCCCAATGTAGATTCCTCGATGGCTTTCTACTCCCTGCTTCTGCTGGTCACCGTTTCTTCAGGATTATGTTATTGACAATTAAATGAGATTATCCATGCAAAGACTTCATCACCTTGGCAGGTAGAAAAGAAGGCAGAAGTCAATAATCTCAGCTCCAACACTCCGTTGTTATGTGATTGTGGGCACTTTTATGTCCTCTGAACTAGTTGCCCAACCTGTAAAAACAAATAGGCAGGTCTACATGACCTTTACGGCAAAGTGAAAATTGAGACTGTGGTGTCTTACAGACTTGAGTTCAAATCTAGCTGTTTCATTGAATATCTTGGGTCCTTTGACAGGTGATTTTCTCTTTCTGGATTTTAGTTTCCTCATCTATAAATGAGACAATCCTAGCCTCTGTTCACTGGCACAATTGAGATCACACAAGCACAGACCCTGGTATATCACTCAAAAGACAGGCATTTTGGGTGTCATTATTTATCTGAGACCTTCTAATCCTGAAATAACTTGGTCCTCTAAAATGTAACACCAGGAACAAAAAATAATGGCCCTCAGTTGAGGGTTGGGGCAGGAACTTCTGGGGCATCTCTGAATTCTCTCCCAGCTCTGCCCTGCCTTCGAGGTCAGGTTCCTCCCCTGCTGGTAGCACCTAGCATTGCAATCTGGGCTCTGAGGACATCAGTAAATCTTGGGTTTGGGTTGAGGAAAGGGGTTTCCTTTCTCTTTGTTACAAGAGTTGCCATTTATTAAGCACTTACTGTCTGCCCAGCATGGGGAAAGTTGTTTCCTCTCTTGTGATTTTTTAAAAATTATTTTTATTTTTTTTAGAGACAAGTTCTCACTCTGTTGTCCAGTGGCATGATCATAACTCACTGCGGCCTCCAACTCTTGGGCTCAAGCAATCTTCCTGCCTTAGCCTCCTGAGAGGCTGGGATTACAGGCGTGTGCCACCATACTCTGAATTCATTTAATCCTGAATTCATTTGATCAGCTTTTTGCTTATGGGGAACTACAAGCTTTGAGAGTTTGAGTGACTTGGCCAAAGTCACATGGTCAGGATTTGGGTTGCCAGATTTGGGTAGGTTGAAATATCATCCCCCTTGCTAAAATGTCCTCATGCTAATCTCTGAAATCTGTGAATATTTCACCTTACGTGATGAAAAGGATTTCATAGATGTGATTAATTTAAGGTTCCTGAGGTGGTAAGATTATCCCAGATTATCTATGTGGGCCTAGTGTAATCACAAGAGTCCTTATAAGAAGAGGGAAGCAGGAGGCTCAGAGTCAATAGTAGATGTGACAACAGAAGTGAGGGGTTGAAGTGATTTAAAGAAGGTGCTGTGAGCCAAGAAATGCAGGTGGCCGCTACAAACCGAAAAAGAGCAAGGAAAATGGATACCTCCTGATGCTCCCAGAGAGAATATAACCTTGCCAACATCTTGATTTTAGACTTCTGACCTACAGAACTGTAGGATAATACATTTATGCTGTTAATACATAGATTTATTTAGCAAACAAAACAAAAGCCAGGACACTCAGTTATATTTTAATTTCTGATAAACAACAAATTTTAAAGTATAAGTCTATGCTTGGACAGATTTATACTTAAAATAAATTGTTGCTTATCTGAAATTCACATGTAACTGAGTGTTCTATATTTTATCTGTCAGCCCTACAAATAATGAAGCTGACAATGGAGTCAAAACTCAGAACCTCCAGGCTTATCTTCACAGTTTCCCTCCCCCTAATCTAGCATCTGGCAGAAACTGCCGAGCTCCCTGGTGGCCCTATTGGATCACTTCCCATTTCTCTAGGACTTCTCTTGCCCCGGGATAGGGAAAGGAGGAGATTGCTTTAGATCCCTCTTTGAGCCAGGCTCAGTGGCTGAGCCTGTAATCCCTCGCCTTTGGGAGGCTGAGGTGAGTGGATTGCCTGAGTCCGCGGGTTCGAGACCCGCCTGGGCAGCGAGACCTCATCTCTACAATAAATCAAAAAATCAGCCAGGCGTGGTAGCGCATGCCCGTAATTCCGGCTACTTGGAAGGCTGAGGCGGAAGGATCGCCGGAGCCCAGCAGGTCGAGGCTGCGGTGGTCGGGAGTGGCCACTGCACTCCAGTCTGGGCGGATAGATTGAGACTCCGACTCAAAAAAAAAAAAAAAATCTCTCTTCGGGCTCAGAGTCTCCTAGATGACTAGAATTTCTAAAATGGTTTAGTGTTTCCGCTGTGCTTGACAGAGGGACCCAGGAGGTTTGTCTAAATTGCAGTTGCACAAAATGTTGGGGGTTGGGAGCTAGTAAAGCCTTTGCCTGGAGGTAACTTCATGAACTCCAAAGTGGGAAAAAAGTAATTACTGAATCAGGATCCAGAGCAAGAATCATGTTACAGGTGAGGAAACCCAGGCTCACAGAGGAATGGAGACTTGTCCAAGATCACTCGGCTAACGAGACAGACGTCCCCTGGTTTGGAATCTCCCCCTTTAGTGCAGCCAGTCCTGATATCAATTATAAAAGGAGGAATTCTATAATGCGAATCCTTTGGTCTGGGTTTTAAGTCCTTGACTGCATTGATGGCCAGTTTCCCCTTCATGAAACAGGGAATTGCATAAAGGGTATTGAATGAGATAGCGGATGTAAAACACCAGGCACGTGGGAAAATGGCAGCTTCTTTCCCTGCTCCTCTGGACCTCAGTTTCCCCATCTATAACTGGGTTTGCTAAACTGCTCGGGATTCCAGTTCCTCCCAACCACGCCAGGTCCCACGACTCTGGAGTCCTGACCGCCAGGTGGAGACAGAACGCGGCACTGCGGCGAGACGCTGCGCGTGCGCGCTCCCGGGCGGCGACCCGCCGTCTCACGCCCTGTTACGTCACTTCCGGCGCGAGGGCCGGGCCGGCCGGGCAGGGAGTGTGGGTCGGTTCTGTGCGCGCTGCCGGACGAGGCTCCCGCCGCTGATTGACCCGCGCTCCGCCCCGCGGCCGGGCCGGTGAGTGCCCAAGAGCCCGTCCCTGTGCCCTGGGAGCCCAGGAGCAGGACCCCTGAGAGGGAGGGATAACCGGAAGTGGGGACCAGAGGAGCGAGAGACCCCAGGAAATGGGGACACCTGGGTAGGGGGTGACAACCGGAAGTGGGGGCCTCGGAAGGTTGTCGACGGGATGTGGGGTCTCTAGGGCTCCAGAAAGGATGGCTTCCTGACCCTCCCTTGTTGGGGGGTGGGGCGGGGAGAGAAGGTGATGCTCCACAGAACGGTGGCTCCAGGTGGGGAGGGTTTCCGGCTTCACCCTTCCGAATGGTGCTCGCATCCCACCCATATGCCCACCCAACAACTCCTTCACCGGACTGGGACTGAACCCTGCAAAGGCCCTGGAGAGTGAACGTGAAGCTCCAGGTGGAGGGTAGAGATTAGGAGCCAGGGTGGGGCCAGACGCATTCTTGCTCTGCTTCCCTAGGTGTGTGCCCTTGGGTGGGCGCATCACTTAACCTCTTGTCTTCCGCTGATATTTACAGAGCACTGCCATGTGCCAGGCTCTGAGGGTAACAGTGAACATGGCCGGCAAGTTCTCTGGCCTGGTAGACTTTATATTCTAGGGGACAGTTTCCCCCATTGTATGATGGGAACAGTAATAATTCTCTCACCAAGTATTGGGAAGATTAAACGAGAAAATGGAGGAAGCTTAGCACAGTGCTTGATACATGGTGGAACGCTCAGGTACACACGATCTTTTCATCATTCCACTATGATGTTAAGTGTCATAAGGCAAAGAATTATATTGTTTGCTGCTGTGTCCCCGGTACCTGTGAGCACAGTGTCTGGCAGGATAGGTGATCAGTAATTATTTGATACTCGAATGGGTGAATCAGAGTCAGGAATTTTATGTAAATACCCATGATCCTGGACTGCAGTTTCTAAAAGAAATAGGAACCCAGTACTCTGGGAAACTGGAATCAAGTTGAGGGACTTAGGGAAGCCTTCACAGAGGAGGTGACATTGCTGCTGGGCCTTGAAAATGATGAGTTGTCTGGTGGAACAAATGAGGAAATTACAGGTAGAGGATATCAGAAGTGTACGTGGTGTTCCGAGAATAATGGGTCATTGGTTTGTTTTGGCTGGCACTTAATGTGCATTGGGATGGGGAGAGGTGGGAAACGAAGCTGAAGACGGGCCTGGAGATGAAGCTGTAGCTCGTGGACACTGCAGTTTATCTCCCAGGTAAACACTAGGTAGGGGTTCTGGGCATTTGTAATGTCTGTGGGAAGATCCACGCTTGTTGTTCCATTCCTTGCTCATCATACCTCTGCCAAGCAGATTCAGCTCATCCAACAAATATTTATGGGGTGCAGAATATGTGTCTGACACCATGTTAGGTGCCGGGTTTGTGATGAACATGACAGACGTGCTGTTCAAATTGCCTCCAGTCAATTACAGCAGAGCAGAAGTGCTATGCCAAAGACCTCCCATGGGGGAGGCCCCTAACCTAGCATGGGGTCAGTGAAGGCTGCCTGCTTCATGCCACCATTGTCTCTTGCCTGGATGATCACTTGATCACAATAGCTTCTAAATGGTCTCTGTTCCTGTCCTCTGCTCCTTACAGTCCATTCTCAAGACAGCAAAATAATCCTTTTATCTGTTTTTTTTGTTTGTTTTTTGAGTTGAGGTCTCACTCTGTTGTCCAGGCTGGGGTGCAGAGGTATGATCATGGCTTACTGCAGCCTCAGCCTCTTGGTCTCAGGTAATCCTTCTGCCTTAGCCTCCCAAGTAACTGGGACTACAGGTGCACACCACTACTCTGGCTAATTTTTGGATTTTTTAAAAAACTACACTTGATCTTAGCCAAAAAGGCTGAAAAGCAATGGATTTTTTTTTTTAAGAGATGAAGTCTTGCTATGTTTCCCAGGCTGTTCTTAAACTCCCGGGCCCAAGCAGTCCTCCCGCCTCAGCCTTCCAAAGTATTGGGATAACAGGCGTGAGCCACAGCACCCAAACAGTGATCCTTTTAAAATACAAATAAGGTCATGTCACTTGTCTCAAAACCCTTCATGGCACCCACCTCACTCAGAGTCCAAGTGATAGTGCTTGCTGGCCACAGAGCCCTGGCCTTGGGACTCCCAGAAGACTCTTGAGTTCATCTCCTGATATTCTCTACCTGCTCTTTTGGCTCGAGCCACACGGGCCTCTCTGCTGTTCCTCAAAAGGCCTCAGATGTTCTTGCTTCAGGCTTTTCACTTGTTCTTCCCCATATGTGCAAGACTTGTTTCCTGTCCTCTTTGGTCTTTGATTAACTATTACTTGGGTGAGGCCTTACCTGACCACCTCACCCCTCTCCCCAAGTGCATCCAGCCCCTTCCTTGCTTTGTTTCTGGTACTTACCACCATGTAGTAGACCGTATGGCTTATTTTGCTTATAGTCTTTCTGCCCCACTAGAGTCTAAGCTCAATGAAGGAAGGATTTTTTGGTTCACTTCCATATTCCTAATACCTAGAAGAGGGTTGGGCATATTGTAAGTGCTCAATATTTGTTGAATGACTGAAGTGGCATTTAATCAGAGCTTAAGGAGGGAGTCTCATATATCATAAGCGCTCAATATTTGCTGAATGAATGAAGCGGCATTTAATCGGTGTTGGTCAGGTGAGGAACTAGAGGAAAAGCATTCTAGTCAGAGGAAACAAGATGTGCACAGGACAGGAGAGGACACTTCTGGAAGAAAGTGGAGGAAGCTGGGTAGAGCTGAAGTTGGAATGCAGGAAATTGAGTGGACAGACCTAAGTTTTAGAAAAGTGACCTAGTCACTCTGGCAGCAGTGAATGGGGCGGGAATCCAACGAGGTGCAGTCAGGACATCAAAGGTATGTGCAGGGACCTCTGAGATGATCCCTGCTGTCCTTGGTCAACTTGGGCTGGAGAGCCAGTGACAGCCTGTGGACAAGAGCTTGGGCCTTGGAGATGGGCGGTCCTGCTGTAACTTTATTTCTGGAATATCTAGGGCAGCTGTTTTGTTTGTTTGTTTCATTCAGTTAAGTGCAGAGATGAGGTCTCGCTATATTGCCAGGCTTGTCGTGAACTCCTGGCCTTAAGTGAACCTCCTGTCTCAGCCTCCCAAAGCATTGGAATTATAGGTATGAAGCCACTGTACCAAGCTCCAATCTTTTATCATTATAATCAATACTTGTAATGACTGTGTATAATGACTGTGTATATATCCTTAGTTCAGGTCTTCCAAGAACCAGACACTAGGATAAGATTAGATGTGCAGTTTGGAAGCAGCACCTGTGAAGGACAAAGGCAAAAGGAGCAGAGAGGTCAGAAGATTCTTCAGCAGTGATGCAGGTTAGGCCCCATGATGGGCCTGGGCAGAAAGTGTCTCCCACTGCAGTGCAGTCCCAAGAAAGGTTTGGCCAGGCCAACAGGGAATCCTCAAGCAAAGTTGCCTGTGAGAGGAGTCCCATGTCCCATCTGATCACTGGTTGGGAGTGGTCTGTGGAAAGTGTGGCATCCCCTGGATGTGGATTCAGAGGGACAGCAGCGGGACCATTTGTCAGTTATGTTTTTGCAGCAGCAGATCCGTCCAGAGCGTTGTCATGACTACCATGATAAGTTAATTGAATATGTTGTAAAAAATTGAGCAGTATGGTAAAAGTCTCTCAAATGCTCATTGTCGAGTTCTGTTCCATAGAGGTAACCATTGGTAACAATTTCTTATATCTCCTTCCAGGAATTTGTTGTGCATTCGTAAGCATATATGTGGGTATTTTAAAAATATAAATGTGATTATCTTTCTTCACACTGTCCTTCAACTTGCTTTTTTTCTTAACATATTAGTTCATAAGGATCTGCCTCACTGGGGACAGGAATGTCCCCATTCCTATGGTAATATTATTTAACCAGTCTCTTGATCTGCAGCTAAGGTGTTTTTTTTTTTTTGAGATAGAATCTTGTTCTGTCTTCCAGGCTGGAATGCAGTGGTGTGATCAAAGCTCACCACAGCCTCCCAACTCCTGGGCTCAGGTGATCCTTCCACTTCAGACTCCTGAATAGTTAGGACTACAGGTGCATGCCACCACACCTGGTTAATTTTAAAATTTTTTGCAAAGACAAGGTCTTGTCTTGAATGCTTGGCCTCAAGTGACCCTCCTGCTGCAGCCTCCCAAAGCACTGAAATTATAGGTGTGAAGCCACCGCACCCAGCCCCAGTCTTTTCTCATTATAGTCAATACTTGTAATGGCTGTCTGCATGTTTTGCATATACATACAAGTATCTGTCCTGGAAATGAAATTGCTGACCCAAAGGGCATATAGTTTTAAATTTTGATATTGACAAACTGCCCTCCAAGGAGGCCTTCAATTTGTACTCCCACCAGCAGTAAGCATATCAGAGTACCTGTTGGAATCTCAGCCTTTTAAAATGAACACTTATTTAATGATGAGTAGGTTGGGCACCTAATCATGCATGTGTAAGCAAGGCCATGGTGTTTGAAGGGACTGTGAATGAATGAAGTGGCATTTAATCGGTGTTGGTCAGGTGAAGAACTGGAGAAAGAGCATGCTAGTCGGAGGAAACAAGACAGGAGAGGACACTTTTGGAAGGAAGTGGAGGAAGCTGGGTAGAGCTGAAGTTGGAATGCAGGGAACGGAGTGGACAAACCTAAGATTTGGAGAAGTGACCTGGTCACTCTGGCAGCAGTGGATGGGGTGGGAGTCCAACTAGGTGCACCCTAGACCTCTGGGGTGTCTCCCTGGAGACTAACTGCAATCAGTCTGGGGTCAGACCTGCATGTGTGGTTCAGATCCAGTTCATTTCACAGGCTGAGAAACACTGCTCTGAGGTTACTTGACTTTGACAAAATATTCCCATCCCCTGCGTCATGATGCCTTGGGGTTTGAAATGAGCACACTAAGATTTCTTAACTTCACTTGGGGCGTCCATGTTGGCAGGGATCCTGGTAGCTAATGTCAGAAGAAAGTGACTCTCTGCGAACCAGCCCTTCCGTGGCCTCACTCTCCGAAAATGACCTGCCGCCACCCCCCGAGCCTCCTGGCTACGTGTGCTCGCTGACTGAAGATCTGGTCACCAAAGCCCGGGAAGAGCTTCAGGAGAAGCCGGAATGGAGACTCCGGGATGTGCAGGCCCTTCGTGACATGGTGCGGAAGGAGTACCCGAACCTGAGCACGTCCCTCGACGACGCCTTCCTGCTGCGCTTCCTCCGAGCCCGCAAGTTTGATTACGACCGGGCCCTGCAGCTCCTGGTCAACTACCACAGCTGCAGGAGAAGCTGGCCCGAAGTCTTCAACAACCTGAAGCCATCAGCCTTAAAAGATGTCCTCGCCTCCGGGTTCCTCACCGTACTGCCCCACACTGACCCCCGTGGCTGCCACGTCCTCTGCATCCGCCCAGGTATTTTCCTAGACTGCGTGGGGTGTGTGTGCGGTCTCTCTGGGATGCGTCTGTCCTTTCCTGTTCCTGTTGCACCCCTCCTTGTTGGAGTCGAGACTTTTGATTGCAGATGACAAAAACCTACTCAAACAGACTTCAAAGGAAGGGTTTAGTCTAAGGAGTCAGGCTTGTCTCCAGAACAGAGGACTGAAGGTACAGCAGCCATTAACCAGGCCCCAGACCAAGAGCCAGCATCTCCCTGTCTCTACCTCTGCCTGACAGTTGTGTGTCCTCTGGGCCTTCTGCATACCTTCTTCCTACTTGTTCTTCTGTAGACTGGCTTCTGGCACCCCTGTGCACACAGCTCGCTCTGGCACTCCTCAGCTCTCAGGTCTGCCTGACCACCCAATTAAATTCCCTTTTACAGATTCCAGATTTCTGGGGAAGAGATTCTGGTGGGCTTGAGGAATCTGCCCCTGGTCATAGGAAACATGCATGGCTGCCAGGACCCTTCTGGCCTTCCTTTGTGAATAGATTGATGTCCAGGCATCAGCAAAAGGATGTGGGTTGGGCAGAGGCCTGAAAGGTCCATGCCTCCTCCAGCCTTTTCTTCCTTTCCTCTGCTAAGTCTGACAGGATTCACGCTGGATTAATGTTTTGATCTTAGCACTTCATGGTAGAGATCGGGATACCGTGTTATATTTTTTTGGCATGGCAGTTTGCGATTGGGGGCAACTCCTGGCCACCTCTCCCAAAAGAGCATTTATAAGTGCTCCCCAAAGAGTGCTTAGACATAATGACTAATCCTGCTCTCTTCATGATACCAAATGCATCATCAGTTTAGGAATGTTCTGCTCTCCACCCCCAGCCTCAACATCTTCCATCAGACCAGAACTGACAGCACAATGAAAGATGCAGTGTTCTAGTGTTCTTCCCAGCAAACCAGGAGGTTGGGTGGGGGTGGAGAATATGCCGCCAGCCCCCTTGTGCTCATGCGCAGACGCCTCTTGGAGGAAAGCCCGATGGGGAACGGACATCTCCACGCACGACCCTCTGCCGTTAGTCATTCCCCAGTCTTGGAGACTAGTCCATACTCTTCAGCCTGTGCTGTGTATCTGGCACAGTGTGAACAGCTCTACCTGCTGTTTTAGGCACTTTCCAAAATTAAAGGTGTTTCTTTTAAAAATAAGCAATTCAGCACAGACCTCAGGGCACCCAGAGACCTAGAAACTAGTCAGCAGAGTTTTCTACTGTTCCTCGGTACTCAACTCAGAAGAATATTTCAAGAGTCAGGTATTACCATATACAGGTTGCACCTTGGCATGTATGGTTTGCTTGTGAGATGAACTTTTTCCTCGGATCTAGAGCAGCTCTGGAACCCCCCCCCCCACTGACTCAACTTTTTAGGAGGAAGAGGCAGAGACACAGGAGGATTTGTTCTTAGCTGGGTGTCAGCTTTGCCTTTCCAAAGCTCTTTTGAGACATGTGACTGAGAGGGCAACATTCAACAGCAAGCTGGCCCAATTGCTGGGCCAAGATTTTTCATAGAAAATTTACACATATTACATATCTCATTGGTGGCAAACGTGAAGCTTTATTTTTCTAAGAAAGGGACACACAGATTTTGTTGGGATTTTCTTGACAATACTGGTTAACAATAAAAATGAGGGGTCTCCTGGAACATTGTGCTCCATCCTCACAATGCCCCCTCTCCTGAAGGTGGTGTCTGAGCCAGGACCTGCTCTTTCGGTGGCAAGTGACAGGAAGCCAACTCAGCTTAGCTGGAACATCAAAAGAGAACTCAGTCTTCAGCTGACTGAAGTGTGGGCACAGCTGGATTCTGGGGCTCACTCTACAGCACTGGAATGCTGTCTCTATCATGCTGGCCCCAGCGTGGGTTTCTTTCTCAGGCCAGCTCTCACCTTGCAGGGCCCCTGAATCCTAGGCTCACAGAGTCACAGCTATGAGAGGGAAGAGAAAGCTCTCTCCAAAGGGCTGAGTCCCAAAATGGAGTCTCTTTGGTTCTGCTTGACCTGACTCAGATCACACACCTTGACCAGGAGGATTGATGTCACTTTGGCCAGTCACTCCCCAGTCCCTTGCACACTCTGGAGTTAGGGGTCAAATCAGTGCTATCAAGACTGCACAGCTAGAGTGGAAGGAGGGGCTTTCTGAGGAAAATTAAGTTGGTGTTATGAAGATGAGGGGAACTATCTGATGGCGGAAAGCACAGATGTCCACAAAGGTGGATACTGTTATCTTTTCTACTGATGAGGAGACAGAGGCCCAGAGTGAGGAAGTAACTTGCCCAAGGTCACACAGCCAGCAAGATTCAAAGCCCCAGGTGTGTCTGACTTCAGAGCTCATGCTTTTCACCTCAACGCTCCATTGCCTTTCCATTTCAGAATGTGCTGCTGTGTTTGGGATAAGAAACATCAGCTGCCACTTAAAGTGTTTCATTTAGTAACCTAAATAGAATCATGGCCACCAGAATGCCTTTCTTCCCGATTTTGAAGCAGCAGTTTTATAAGGGAACCTAACCTTTGTCTGATCACATACTCATATTCATGTTTAATATCCTGCCTTTCTCTTATGACCTTAGACAGATGGATACCAAGCAACTATCCAATCACCGAAAACATCCGAGCCATATACTTGACACTGGAAAAACTCATTCAGTCTGAAGAAACCCAGGTGAATGGAATTGTCATTCTTGCCGACTACAAAGGAGTGAGCTTATCAAAAGCATCTCATTTTGGCCCTTTTATAGCCAAAAAGGTGATTGGCATCCTCCAGGTATGGCCCTGTCTGTCGTGTGCCTGTCTGTAGTCACCTGGGCTCTCCCCAGGACTATTCATCTGCTGCTGGTTGCATGTGATACGCAGACTCCACAGCCCACTCCTGCAGTCAGAAAAACACAAAAGCATCACAGAAAGAAATGTATAAGTCCTGTTTACCATTCATTCTCCTCAGGATCTCTAGTACTTTCTGGAGAAAATACTTCAGTATTAGGGCAAGAGTTCAAAAAACCAGGGAAATGCTTTCTGCTTTTTTTGTCCAGAAGTGAGAGGAGGAGGAATTTTCTCACAAACAAAACTGAGAAATCGTTCTTCTGCCTAAGGTGTTGGAGGCCCTCCTGCCCTTGTGGTGCCAGGGCATGGAGCTCTGTAGGACTGTCTCTTGGTCAGAACAATGTCCGAACAGTGCTTAACAGATTGCAGAGCACTTTTACAGTCATCAGAACCCATTCACTCCTTCAAGGAATCCTCTGGGATAAGCCAGGCAAGAATTATTGTTCCTTTCTGATAGATGGGGAAACAGACCTAGAGAAGATGTAACTTACCAGGCTCACAGCTGTAACAGGTGTTGATTGATTGTTGATCCTGACCCACCACACGGGGGCTATCTCTTGTGAACAATGAGGCACCGTATATAACTGAATTCCACAGATGTGTTTGAGCCCCTATGGTGCACTAGGGTAATTCTTTAATCAAGCCAATGCATATTTGGGTATCATCATAAATTTAATTCTGGCTTTGAGCCAATACTCTGGCTTTCCTCGGCTTGCACTTTTTTGATGCCCCTGCCGAATAACCATGTAGATTCAAGTGTCAGGATAAAGAGTTTAGATCAGCGTTTTCCTAGTGCTGTAAGATCACCTGGAGGGGAAAAATGTTCCAGGGTTAAGTATATTTGGAAAATGTGGTATAGCATGTCCCTTTCTTGTGAATTTCACCATAAACGTTTACATATTAAAGGCTCTGAAAAGGGCTGCAGTTAAGGAAACCCATTTGATTATATTTAGTCGATGATACTATTCAAACTTATTTACCTGCCATGGAACCCTTTTTTGTATCACATCTAGTAACATCCTGAGTAATAAGCTATGGGCAACACTTATCTAGAAGGCCTGATTGTTGCCAGGTCGGTCCACGTAGACTTGGACAATTTTTGCTATGGGAAGAGCAGCTCTCCACGTGCTTGCCTGCCTCTCTTCTAACCCAGTTTGAGGTCACAGGAAAGGCTGTCCCTGAGGCTCATCTTCCTGTGTAGCCCCCACATGAGCGGTCCTTGAGGAGACCATGCAGATTAGACCAGGCTGATGTTGGGGCTGAAGATGCAGACTTAACTGGGGGAGGCCGGTGCAGGACACTGCAGATAGTCTAACACTCCATCCCTTCCCCCACAGGATGGCTTCCCCATTCGGATAAAGGCAGTCCATGTTGTGAATGAGCCTCGAATATTTAAAGGCATTTTTGCCATCATCAAACCATTTCTGAAGGAGAAAATCGCAAACAGAGTAAGTGCTAATCCTGTTGACTTCAGAGATTTGTTTTTTCCTCCCTTGACTTATTTATGACATCTAATACTTAGTTGATTATTTTTGCCAGGACTGCTAATTTGGAAGTATAGTGTTATAGATACAATAAATGAACAATCCTATCTGTGAGGGTAGACGAAATTAATAAGACTGTGATATTTGCCAGTAGAGAGAGCAGAGCCAGGATCACTCTTGTAAGCGCCTCTCTGTTGTATGGTCACTTGCCTTTGTGGTATCCTGACTTGGGCACCGTGAACCCACACTGCACTTTATGTGTACGAAGACGTGGAAGAAAAGAAGAGTGACAGGTAGCCACCAGCAGGTAGCTTCAAAGAGCTATGGCTCAACTCCTTGGGCGGTTGAGGCAGGAGGACCCCATGAGCCCAGAAATTCAAGGCTGCAGTGAGCCATAATCATGCCATTGTACTCCAGCCTGGGCAACAGAGCAAGACCCTCTCAAAAAACCTGAAAGCCAAAAATAAATGAGTTAATGGTCATTTTTGTCTGCAGAACCTTCAGATTTTAAAATGCTACATAAGCCTTCCTTTTATCTAACATGTTGTCTCACTGTGTAAGGCTTGTGGAGCAAGTCAAGGCTCATGAACTATGTGAGTTTTTAGCCTTACCTCTTGTTGAAGAGGGGTAAATGACGCTTTAAAAGCTAGTTCTCCCTTCTGACCCAGAACAAGAGCCGTTTCTCTCCGAGCCTGCCCCCTTACTACTGTTGGAATGGGAGGTGTGTATTCTCCTCCTTCCCTAGGCCAGAAGAGGTCACCCCAGTAACAGGGCCCTGCATTTCATGTGTTTTTCTTTTTCTTTTTTTTTTTTGAGTCAGAGTCTCACTCTGTCACCTAGGCTGGAGTGCAGAGGCATGCTCACGGTGACTGCAGCCTCAACCTGCTGGGCTCAGGCAATCCTTCTGCTTCAGCCTTCCAAGTAGCTGGAACTACAGGCATGCACCACCACACCTGGCTAATTTTTCTTGATTTAATGTAGAGACGAGGTCTCGACAAGTTGCCTGGGCTGATCATGAACCCCTGGTCTCAGGCAGTTCACTCGCTTCCGCCTCCCAAAGTGCTGGAATTACAGGGATGAGCCACCGCACTCGACTTCATGTATTTTTCAAGGAAGAAGCATATAGAAATAGTCACATATTTGCAAGAGAGGGAATTAAAATCCAAATCTGGATTCCTAGGCCCTGTTCCTAAAGATTTTGATTCATTAGCTCTGGGCGGAACCCAGGGATCTATGCTTTTAAACTCTCTAGGTCATTCTGAGGCACAGCTCGGTTTACAGACCACTAATTTAGTGGTGCCTGGGTGTGACCCCTTTTTGGTACCTAGAGATTCTGTTTAGAACCTTTACCAATGCAGCGCTTGTTTTGTTGTTGCTGTTGTTTTTGAGTCGGAGTCTCTGTCACCCAGGCTGGAGTGCAGTGGCACCATCACGGCTCACCACAGCCTTGACCTCCTAGGCTCAGGCGATCCTCCCATCTCAGGCGCACACTACCATGCCCACCTAATTTTGTGATTTTTCTTTTTCTTTTTAAGTAGAGATGAGTTCTGTGTTGTGCAGGCTGGTCTCGATCTCCTGGGCTTAAGTGATCCTCCTGCCATGGCTATCCAAAGTGCTGGGATTACAAGTGTGAGCCACCACACTTGGCCCTGGATGTATTTTGAAAGTCTAGCCAACAGGGTATGTGGTAAGGAAAACAGAATTAAGGATACTGTAAGCTCTCTTGGCTGGGGAACTGGAAGGGTAGAGTTGCCGTTAACCTTTCCTTTCTTCATTAATCAGATAGTTATTTGAGCACCTGCCAGGAAAGTGATTTCTGAATGACTGATTAACCCAAGGACATGTGTGTTCATTTCATTCTCTTAGTTCTTCCTCCATGGATCTGACTTGAGCTCTCTCCACACAAGCCTTCCACGAAACATTCTCCCCAAGGAGTATGGGGGCACGGCCGGGGAGCTGGACACTGCCACCTGGAACGCGGTGCTGCTAGCCTCAGAGGACGACTTTGTGAAGGAGTTCTGCCAGCCTCTCCCTGCCTGCGACAGCATCCTGGGCCAAGCACTGCTGCCTGAGGGACTGACCTCGGATGCGCAGTGTGATGACTCTATGCGAGCTGTGAAATCACAGCTGTACTCCTGCTATTAACTAGTCCTGTGTCACTATCTTTACTATCTTTTATTTTTTTTGACATAGGGTCTCCCTTTGTCACCCAGGCTGGAGTGCAGTGGCACTATCATGGCTCACTGCAGACTTGACTTCCTGGGTGCAAGGGAGCCTCAGCCTCCTGAGTAGCTGGGACTACAGGTGTGTGCCACCATGCCTAGCTAATTTTTTTTATTTTTAATTTTTGTAGAGATGGACTGTCACTGTGTTGCCCAGGCTATGTGTCAACATCTTTAAATCCTTTCTTTTTTTCCTCTGGAGAGGCACAAGAAGAATTTAAGGTGCCAAGGATTCAGTCTCACTGCTTGTAATTAACCTGCAGCATGAAGGAACAGCCTTAAGGGGAAGCCCACCTCGGGATAAGCCTTTGGTGACTTGAATTACATCATGGAAGACATGGAACATGTTCTCTGTGATTCCCAAACATCTGGAATCCCAGTTTGCAGCAACTGTTAATCTGGAAGCTGCATCTGGTCTTTTTTTTTTTAAATATCTGGTTTCTTACATTGCCTTGGAAGCAAGATTAGGACCAAAGTCACTTTGATCCCACTTTCCAGGAGAAGACAACCAGTCATCACTACTCCTATGAGACAATTTGGCCAAACCCTAAAGGTAGCCAAATATGAGATGTTAGGAGTCTGTGTCTTTCACTATAGGCCTCTGGTGCGCATCAGGAAACTTCAGGTTTAAGGTCCAGTCCCCAGCTGCCATCACTGGGTTTGGAAAGTACCTTAACTAAACGATGCAGCATCAGGACATAAGCAGCACTTCCTGATCAAATCTGGAAGCCAAAGACTTCAGAGCACCTGATCAAATCTGGAAGCCAGAGACTTCAGAGCACCTCTGGGATTCACTGGTTGAATCTTGCAATAGAAACTTAAGTTTTCCCAAACCCATAAAGCCTTAGCCCTGGTTCTCAATAGACTCATTCAGGGTCCTAGAAGTATTTGATTTTACTCAACCTAAAATGCTCGATTCCAGGCCTGTGTAGCTTAAGGAATTCTGGCCTAGGAATCAGAGACCTGGACCCCAGGGTACAACTTAAGGGGATGAGACGTAGGCCTCAGTGGGCCTCGGCTTTCTCACTTGTAAAATGAAGCTGGAAGAAATGATGTCTTGGGCCCTTTTGGCTATGGAGGTTCTGGGATCTGGTTTAGTTACTGAATGTTAGATTTTTTGCCTCAGAAGATGACTATCTAGATACAAGTGAATGGATCCTGGTTTCTGTGGTACACTTGGGCCTTTCCAAGAGGGTTGTGTCACCATTTGGCCCTGCCTTTAAACTAGGATGTGTGTTGATGGGACTCCGTGATATCAATTTCCTTTCTATAGTGATGGTTAAACTTTAAAGGAATGACTTTTGTGAGGCCAAGCGAGGTGACCAGGATCTTACATGAATTCTCTCCACCCCCAAGACTCTGGCAGTATATTGTAAACCTGGCCATGGTGGTTGTATTACATGGAATTCTTAAATTTTGGTCTCTGGAAACAAAGACAAGGACAGGTTATTACAGGGACGCTTCTGGGGCCCCTGCCCTCTCAGGCACACCCAAGTCTCTCTGGTGGGTGGACCAGCCAGCCTGAATGTCAGTTCTGCATTTCGGCACTTCAGACACTCCCATCAAGAGTTTAGCATTAGCCCAAGCATCAATTACTTGTTCCACATGATGGCATTTGACCTGTTTCCTTTTGTATTCATTCCACGTGGTTATGATGTTAAGTGATGACAAGTACCATGTGTTGTACGTGTACTTCTTCCATGCATATATTAGATAAGCAGGCGGCTGATGGCTCAATTAGGGAGAGAACAGTGCTCTGAAATTCAAGACCAGTCTGTTACTTGGCTGTTTATCTTTACAGCACTTTTACAAACGTCTGGAGAAATTGTTGGTAGAAATTAATTTGCTTGCCTCATTAATGCCAAGCCTAGAGAAAGTTCTTTTCGCAGTGGATACTAACCCTGGATCCTCTAAAGTCATGGCTGAGCTACAAGTGCCAAAATGCACACCCTGGCTGCCTCTGGTTCCCTCTGACAGCGATGTCACCAGCATTGCTCAAAAGGCCTAAGTGGGCAAGCGTGCTGACTAAAGTGGAGGATTGAGCACCCAACAGCCTGGAGGGGAGAACTGGTTAGGGCTTTCTTAGATGCCAAGAGGGAAGAAAGATAAAAAACAAACAATACCATACCAAAAAACTAGACAGAGGAATCAGTCACTTAGCTCCACCAAGTTCCTGAGGTTTAAATTCCACATTGCCTTCCTGGCCAATTGCTTGTGTCCATGTGACGTGACATACAGGAGTTGCCAAGCTCGCTAGAGAAATCTCTCAAAGACCAGAAGGGCAATTGGCCACTTCCCAGGCCTTTCCAGCTGGACCCAGAGGAGCTGTTTTGTCCAGCTTCGTAAGGATCAGAGTCCAGGTCTCCTGCCCCCAAAGGCTGCTGTGCTTGGTTTGGGCTCCAAAGAGAGATCAGATAGTTCTGGCACCTTAGGGGTCTGAGTACAACCAGGACCTCCCTTGGGGAAAATCAAGGCAGTCTCCTTGTGGCTTTTCCAGGGGTTGGTGTAAAGCTGCTGCAGATGAGTCCATGGTGAGCCTTACTCAGCTGGCGGGGAGACACGAGTCTACAAGAGAACCTCAAGAATGTGCACAGACACCGGGAAGTTAACTTTTCCCTGAATTCCAGGTAGCATGGTATGGGAAGGGAAAGGGACATTAAGTCAGGAGACCTGAGTTCAGCTTTACTTTGCCATGTGGCCTTGGCTGAGCCACTTAACCCCCCTGAGTCATTCTATGATGAAGATGTACTGCCACAGAAACACTGGACTCTTTAGAGGTTTTTCTTTCTCTCCTCTGGGTTATTTAGGAAATTTAGGTCTGAGTGAATTGGTACCTACACAGCTTCCAAATGAATCTGTTGGGTTTAGGTGTATGAGAGTTTTCTTCTTCCAAGTTTCTGGAAAATTGTGCCTCTTCCTGGAATCTTGTTCTACCTTGATTGGGAGAGGCTGGATGGTGTATATAAACAGCCAGAAGTGCAAGCCTGGCTTCATGTCTTGAGTTTCTTACTTGCTCTTGGTAAAGGTAGCTTAGATCTCTCTTATTTCATCCTGTTTTCATAAAGTCACTCAGGAGGCTTACAAACTTCAGGTTACACGATACTGTTTTTCCATAAATAGGGTAATAATAGGCATTTTCCAAAATTCCTAAAAGATATTGAGCCTTTCCGAATTCTTGTGTGGGCAGTTTCTTTGAATGCCACTGGACTCTCAGATCAATCATGGAATTACTTTTTCATCCTGGTAGCATGTTATAGTACTGTTGCAGCATTATAATAATACCTCATTTAAAGTTTTCAGCTTTTAGGGTTTTCCTTTGAAACTTCCTTTCATTTAGGGAGGAAAATGTTAGCTAGACTAATGATTTAAGTGTGGTTGTCCCATAGCCCACAAGAAGTGTCAGATACAAAACAGAAACATGTTAACTATTCAGGAAAGACCTCAGTTCTGGTAACTCCACTCAGTATTGGGATCTATTAATTTATAAATCTTAAGTAGATTCCTTTCTGCTCTCCTGACTTGCAGAAATGGTCTGCTTAAAATACATCAGTCAATAGGTGCTTGCTTCATGGGAGGGCCCAATGTGCTCTATGGATGGAGGGCACAGTGATGGATTCACTGTGTTCACCTGGCTGGTTCAGCTCACCAGGCAGCACGTGGAGTCAGGCAGTCAGCTAGGTTGGCTGCTGTTGTAGATTTCTGTGGCTATGCCTTGGCTTCTTGGCATATCACATAGGAACCTGTCACAAGTGAAATACTTGAAACTTCACTGTGACCAAGAGCCTCTGTGCCACTCCCTGATGGTCTGGGCCAGCTTGGAGCACCATTTCAGCCACTGGTCACATTCTTTGCTTACAACTGAAATTCAGTTTGGCTCTGAGTATAGGAATACTTGGTGGTGGATTCATGTACTTCAGTGTTTGTTTTGACCAAAAGTTTATTTTTCTAGTGCATTTTCTAAGTCAAAGTGGTGAAAATGTGTAATTTTAGTACGCATGACTGGTCTTAAACAATAAAAACCCCTGTAAGGTTAAATATGTGTGGCGTTCTTTGCGACATGGCAGTTTGGGTCAGTGTTTGAGGTTTATCACTCACAGGCAGGGCAGAGCCTTCCCCTCTAGATGAGGCAGGGAGGCGCCCTGGAGCAGTGCCAGGCATCCCTTAGATGCTGGCCTGCCTGCTCCAAAGCTCAAGTGCAATTAGATGACACTACTATGTAGAGAGGCTAGACTAGCTACACAGTGGAGAGGTAGTATGCACTTTTCAACTCTTGAGCCCAGTTGTGCCTCTCAGCCTGGCCTGAATCTTTCCTGACAGCTAACAATTTCCTGAGTGCTCCTGTGGGCAGGGCACACACACATTAAGGACACTCATACATAATCTCATTTAACCTTCAGGCCCTCCCCCCTGCTTTTTTTTTTTGAGTCTGGGGTCTCACTCCGTTGCCCAGGCTGGCACTATCATGACTTACCACTGCTGCCTTCAGGCGATCCTTCCACTTCAGCCTCCTGCGTAGCTGGGACTACAGGCACATGCTACCTCATCCAGCTAATTCTTTTTGGATGTTTTTGTAGAGGACGAGGTCTTGCTATGTTGCCCAGGCTGCTCTCTCAAACTCCTGGGCTCAAGCAATCCTCCCGCCTTGGCCTCCCAAAGTGCTGGGATTATAGGCATGAGCCACTGTGCTCAGCCCAGATACCTTAATGAAGTAGTATTACTGTCCCTACTAGAAAAAATGCACAGAAAAGTTAAGTAGCATGCCTAGTGACACACAGCTAGCCAAGCAGTGGAGATGGGATTCAAAATCCAGCAGCCTGAGGGAGCGAGCCGTTTCCTGATGGCTGGAGTTAGGTGGTGCATGTCTCTTATTCCTACAGATAAATAACCAACCTCCGGATAGAACATAGAGAGAAAGAAGCTAGGAGTCCTTAACAGAGTAAGAAAGTAAGAAAGGTCAGAAATTGGCTTGTTTTCTGGCTTCTGGAAAATACAGAGCAGTGCTTCTTGACTTCTGGGACCCAAGTTGTAACTGAACATTTTATCCCAGAAGCAAGTCCAGACTCCTTGAAGGGCCACTGGGGGATACCTTGACCAACTCTGGTCCCATGCACGCTGTTTGTCTACATGACCCTATTTTTTTTGACCCCACTGAGTACTTTCTCAATGCCCATTCCTCACTAGTTTGGCATCCTTACAATCAATGGCCACAAAAGTTTCACATTACTGTATCACATTTACAGCTGGTGAGTAGTAAGAGCCCAGAAAGGGTACCACTTTCTGGGCAAAAGTTTTTAAACTACATGTTCATGCTCTTACATGACTAGGTACCAGCCTAGTCAGGAATCAGTTACTGCCTTCAGGTGATTACTGACTTTCCTTTGTTAGTGACAGATAGTTTAGTACTCTAGGTGATCTCCCTACATGTCTCTGAGCCGTCTCTAGTATGTGTTGTCTCCTAATCCTTATGGGTCAAGAGTGACAATGAGGTCTAATTGAAAAAAACTCTTTAGCCCAGCCCGGGGTTTGTTTCTCTGTTTTGCTTCTTACTGAGTAACCACGGGCAAGTCATTAACTTCTCTGAGCTAATAACTGTTGGTAAAAGAGGCAGGGGGAATAGTCACCACCTTACTAGGGTAACAGATGTCTGTTCAGTGCTTGGTACACGTAGCTATTCGTGTGATGATTATTATTCTTCACCCAAGGACAAGGCATCTTGGCTTGAATCACCCAGCAGTAATCAGGACATCACTGAGTAGGCCGACTGATTTGGGTTCCAAGGTAACAGGCTGAAGAGACCAATATAACAGGAGTAAAGCAATGAGCAGCAGTTCCCATGAATAAGGATTAGCCTAATATCTGCTGTCAATCTGCAGAGATCAAATACATGACTCATTATGTGAGTACTCAATGATAGCATAGGTGTGTAAAAGGAAAAATACAATCAAGCAAGGACTTGTATTGGACAAGAAGATGTCCTGGTTAACATTAGGCATGACTTATGGTTTCATAACATCAAAACTGTACTACGCTGGTCTGAGTGCAGTGGTGTTTACAACTAATTGATCACAACCAGTTACAGATTTCTTTGTTCCTTGTCCACTCTTACTGTTTCACTTAACTAGCCAAAAAACAAAACAAAAATAAAAACAAAACTATACTGATAACCAGGTCCATGGCTGCTCTTTGACAGTCTATTTATCAAGATAAAGCTTTACTTTCCAACCAAGTACCTTGCAAAACCAACCTAGAAAGGAAAGGAACCCAGCATGGGCCTGCAAGCTTTTCCCCAACTTTAACTGGTAAAATGGCAGCCACTGCTGTTGCCTTGGATGGATTCCTGGAGCATGCCCCTGACCTCAAAGCAGGGCCTTCTTTCTGTAGTCCCCGAGATAGACAAGCCTATTCACAGCAATGAAACGCCAACTTACTCATCTGGAATGAGATGCCGCCATGAAATCTGGTGACTCAAAATACTCCCCTGCTTTATGATCCTGGGCTTACTCAAAATGCTGGCTTATATTTGTATGTAATTCAGTGCTCATGTATATAATTCACTCAAGTCTTAACCTACTGGGTTTCATATTAATAGGAAGACTTAACTCATTCTTATGGTATGACCAAGCAAAGCAGAGACACTGCTTTTCAATTTTTGCAGAGAATTTGTTACTTTAAATTAATATCAACGTTATCATCATGAGAAAAGAATAAAAACTTTATTGGTCCTTGTTACACTTATTTGACAATTTAGTATTGCTTTGGTTTTGTTTCACATAAGGCGGGTGGTAGGCCACTGTAATGTTTTTGAAGTGCAGGACTTTTAAGGCTCTGAAGCTGACTCCTCTACTATTAAGGAAAGTGGGGTATCTGCTTTACACTGGTGAAATCTCCCTCACCATCCCTCAAATCCCTAGCAACTTTATCTCCATACCCTGACATTCACCACTGGTTTAAAAGATAGTGGTTCCGGCTGGGCGTGGTGGCTTACGCCTTTAATCCCAGCACTTTGGGAGGCAGAGGCGAGAGGATTGCCTGAGCCTACGGGTTCGAGACCAGCCTAGGCAACATGGCAAGACCTCATCTCTACAATAAATCAGAAAAAAAATTAGCTGGGCATGGTGGTGCATGCCTGTAGTTCCAGCTACTGGGATGCTGAGGTGGAAGGATTGCCTGAGTCCAGCAGTTTGAGGCTGTGGTGGCTGGGAGGATGCCACTGCACTCCAGTCTGGGCAACAAAGTGAGACTCCACCTCAAAAAAAAAAAAAAAAGACAGTAGTTCCAACACTTTCTATCAAGCATGCTTCCCTACCCACCTCCACACCAGCTGAGCCTGTCTCTTCCAGGTCCATCTGTTTAATTCTGTAAGAACTTCTCAAATCCAGACTCCACTAGAAGCTGGCTAAACATCTCTCACATTTGAATACTGTCTCATTTCATTTTAACCCATATAGAGTTTAGCAGCTACTGTCCTGTGCTTAAAATGGGTTAAGCATTTTGCAAAATAGCTGTATTCTTTAAATACTCTTATGTACTAGGTACTAACACTGAGGCTTAGGACATCGAGTTATTTGCCCAAGGTCACAGCTGACCAGTCTGACAGCTAGAAAATGGCAAAGCTGGGATGCAAACTCAGTCTGACTCCCAAGCCTATGAGCCATTTTTAGGGAACCAACTACCTCTGTCCTTCTAATACTGTTCCTGTTTCCCACCATAATAAATGGAGCCATCATCTACCGAGATTACACCAGAATCACTCAGAAACCTACCTCCCCCCCACAATAATTGCCAACATTAGAATTCTAATTGCTAGGAAGCTGGCAGCTGGCAATTTCTCCCATGCCCACTTTCACTTCTCTGTTTCAAGTCTCATGTGGGCTTGGCCCTTGTATCTCTTTAAATCCATTCTCTACACATCAGCCAAAGTGACCAATGGTACAATTTGTTCATGGCACTATGAATAATTTGTGTTCTGCTGCCCTCAACGATAATGGCCAAACTCTGGTGGGGTTTACAAAGTCCTCCATGACTCAGTCCCTGTCTACTTTTCCCCATTCCAGCTTCTCTGAGCAATTTTTTCCCATCTCCCAGCTTTGGCATATAGTTTTGTCTACTCTTCAGCAATGTCTTCCCACTTTCCCATTCTCTTATACTAACAGTTCTTGGCTTACATACCACTTTCCCCAGGAAGCCTAACATGAATCCCTCCAGCCCAGGTCCCACTCCTTTGAGTTCTATCCAATTCCTGAATCACATCACTAATTTACTGTTTCTCTCCTCTAATCTCTAAGTCCAAGATGGCAGAACCTCTCACTATGTTTAAAGTTGTACCCCAAAACCCACAGGGCCTGGTGCAAAACAAACACTCAATAAAGATTTGTTGAAAGAAGTTGATGTTTTATTCTAGTTTTTTGTATACTGCCTCTTGTGAAAATATCTCTTGACAGTGCCTCACTTGACTCTCATCTTCCAAGTGTCTTACCCAGGAAGATATTTAGGACAATTTTTGAATGAGTGAAAGATTTTGCTCACCAGTCAGACCAAAAGTTATAGAAGAAACAGGAGCATCCTGGCTAAATGCCTGATAACCCTGACTGTCCAAAAAATTTTAAAATGGCTGCTAACTTCTAAAAACTGTTCAAGAAAGGGGCTTAAAATCTTAAAGTGCTGGGCTCGGTGGCTCAGCCTGTAATCCCAGTGCTTTGGGAGGCTAAGATGAGTGGACTGCCTGAGCCCGCGGGTTCGCGACCCGTCTGGGCAACTTGGTGAGACCTCATCTCTACAATAAATCAAAATGAGCCGGGCGTGGTTGTGCGTGCCTGTAGTTCCAGCTACTTGGAAGGCTGAGGCGGAAGGATCGCCGGAGCCCAGCAGGTCGAGGCTGCGGTGGCCGGGAGCGGCCACTGCACTCCAGTCTGGGCGACAGAGTGAGACTCCAACTCAAAAAAAAAAAACTTAAAGTCTTTCTATTTTAATCAAATACCTTTATAGTGCAAATGTAATAAATTCACATGCATTTTACTTTCACATACTTATAACAAGATAATTACACAGACTAAAGTTGCAATGTTTTCCCAAGTGAATTTCCATTTTAACCAATTCACAAAGCATTTATTGAAATTGACATACCTGGCAAAGTACCAGATTTGAATCAAGCAGCATCAGTGCTATAGTATAAAAAAAGTAAGCTTAAAAACTCAAGATACAGAAGAAGTAGCCATATGTAATCATTATTCTTGGGAAGGACCCACATACATAATTCTTCCCAAGAACTATGGCGTTACACCTCTGAAAAGTTTAAGCATGAAACAGAGGGCTTGTATTACATAAGTAAGAACTTTTACACAGGAAAACTGTATAAATGCTTTTTTTTTTTTTTGCTTTTTAAGGATACTGCAATAGAAATATATTAACCATGGCCTCAAATATCCAACACTCTTCTATCTTACATTAAACCAAAGTTATAGGAACCTACCAGTCTTTATAAAGAACTCTCTTCACAGCACAGCTGTAGTTCACTTTAAACACAAAAATGTTCCCTTTGTGCTATATCCTTACAAATACACAGAATATACAGATAAATGAAAAGTTCAGATTCTGCATCAAGCATTATTCAATCTTGCCTTCTGATATAAACCTGGACATGGTCAAATTTGCAAAGCATTCGCTTAGTATTTTAGTTGAAGCAAACTGAAAAGGTATACATGGGTTTTCAGCAAAGGAGACCTTTCAAGCTTCAGGTGTCCTTGGCACTCTGAGGTTCAGCTAAAGTCCCGGTTGGTAAGGACGAGTGGAGCCACCAGGGTCCAGACGTAAAGGAGGAGGCAGACCCAGCTGGAGCTGATCTTGACCCATACAGCTGGCCACTTGCTGGTCATGTTCTGGAACTTGGCATCAGGGCTAAGAAAACAAGAGAGAGTCCAGGTGAAAGAGCTGATATCAGCATCTTGCAGCCCCCAACCAAGGCCAAGCAATTCTTTAGTGACACTAGGCTGGCGCTAGCCCCCAGGAAGGTTCCAGAGAGGACTTGAGGAAGCTGCTGCTTTTAGTTCCCATGGGCGGAGGGGCTTTTCCTCTCACACAGGCCTTTTCTTCTTGCCAGCATGAAAGACCCTGACTATTCGGGTAAGGTTATTCAGGAACAGCTGGATGTTCTAGTTATTGGCAAAAGTCTAGATTGAGATAGCCTCACTGAAACAGTTCTTCCTCAACACATTATTACTTTGATATAGCCATCTGTAGACACAGAGAAAATGAGTGAAGAAAAATGGGTCAGATTGCTTTATGTCATGATTTTTTCTGGCAAGTCTGAAAGAGCAGCCCCTGATTTGCCCTGCAAAGAATTCCAATGGGTCTGAAATGCTAGAGAAGCAAAAGTCAAAACTATTTCAGAAAAGAGAACACAACTTCATCCCATGGCTAACGAAAAGGGTCCTGAGGTGAGGATGACAGATGGAAATTTGACAGGCGTCTAAGGAACCAGGTGGTTTTCCATCTGTTGCATCTGTGCCTCCTACCTGTACCAGCTGGTGAGGGTCATCATGATGTACAAGGAAGCCAAGCTGAGCATGAAGTGAAAGAAGAAGTAGCTATACTGCACCCCCTCTTTCTCGTTGTCCACAGCCCGCCGAGGCTGTCCCTCTTCCTCATCGTTGGCTCCATTGGTGGATGTATCACGAAGAATCACACTGTCACTCCCTGACAGGGTCAGCTTGTTTACCTGGCTATTGCTGGAATTGCGGATGCTGGAAAGTAATCACAAGGAAGACAAATCAGAAAGGACCAAGATCTGCCACCACTGTACACACTGAAGTCATTTCTGAGCTGCTCCTGCTTTAGAGACTGGAGAACTTCTGAAGGCCCTGCTTAAAGTTCTGAACTGCTGCCTGCCATCACAAGTCTGACAGAACTCTCATCAGTCACTACTTGATGGCTTCACTGCCTAGGAGTGTCCCAAAACACACTATGCTCTCAGTGTCTGCCTCTCTGACTTCTCAAGTGCCTCTTCTATGCTCGGAATGTACCACCCACAAGCCTCCTCCCAGCTAACTCACTCATCCTGCACTTCCCTGACCTGGTGCCATTTCCTCTGGAGAGCCTTCCCTGTGACATCACCACCTCACTAGGTGAGGTTAGGAGACATTCCTCCGACTTCTCATAGCTCCTGAGGCTTCTTTTTGCCACTGCCTTATTGTTCCTGTCTTTTTTGCTATTCAAAAAACACCTTAATAATGACCTTAGTCATTGCTGTATTTCTAGCACTGCAGAAGCCAACTAAAAGTATGTTAAGGCTGGGAGCAGTGGTGCACACCTGTAATTCCAGCATTCTGTGAAGCTGAAGTAGGAGGACTGCTTGAGGTCAGAAGTTTGAGACAAGCCTGGGCAACATAGCAAGACCTTGTCTCCATTTAATTTTTTTTTTTTTTGAGTTGGAGTCTCACTCTGTCGCCCAGACTGGAGTGCAGGGGCCGCTCCCAGCCACCGCAGCCTCCATCTGCTGAGCTCCGGCGATCCTTCCGCCTCAGCCTTCCAAGTAGCTGGAACTACAGGCGCGCACTACCACGCCCGGCTAATTTTTGACTTATTGTAGAGATGAGGTCTCACCAAATTGCCCAGGCAGGTCTCGAACACGCGGGCTCAGGCAATTCACTCACCTCAGCCTCCCAAAGGCACGGGATTACAGGCTGAGCCACCGAGCCTGGCTATTTAATTTTTTTTAACTTTGTTAAATAACTGACTAAAAATATATATACAAATACAGTACAAAAAACACATGATCATTTCAGTAGATACAGATAAAGCATATGACAAAATCTAATCCCCTTTCATGATAAAAACACTCGAAGTAGAAACAGATAACTTCCTCAAGTTGACAAAAGGCATTAATAAAAAACTCAGAGCTGGCTGGACACAGTGGCTCACGCCTGTAACCCTAGCTCTTTGGGAGGCCAAGGCAGGAAAACTACTTGAGCCCAGGAGTTCGAGACCAGCCTAGACAACACAGTGAGACCTCATCTCTACAAAAATTAGCCAAGTGTGGTGGTGCATGCCTGTATTCTTAGCTACTTGGGAGTCTTAGACAGAAGGGTCACTTGAGTTCAGAGGGTAGAGGTTGTGAGCCAGGAATGCACCACTGCACTCTAGCCTGGATGACAGAGTGAGACCCTGTCAAAAAAAAAGGAAGGAAGGGGGAGGAGGGAGGGAGGGAAAGAAGGAAAACACAGAACTAATATGATACTAATAACAAATGACTAAAAGCTTTTCCCCTGAGATCAGGAAACAAAACAAGGATCCCACTCTCATCATTTTTATTCCACGTTGTTCTAGAAGTTCTAGCCAGAGCAATTAGGCAAGAAAAAGAGATAAAAGATACCCAGACTGGAAAAGAAGAAGTAAAACTATCTCTATTTGCAGATGTCTTGATCTTGTATACAGAAAATCCCAGGGAATACAAACACACAAATTATTAGAACCAACAAATGAGTTCAGCAAGGTTGCAGGATAAAAGATCAATATACAAGGTCAGAGTCAGGTATAGTGGCTCATGATTGTAATCCCAGCTACTCTGGAGGCTTAAGTCCAAGAGATCGAGGCTGCAGTGAGCTATGATCACATCACTGCACTCTAGCCTGGACAACAGAGTGAGACTCTATGCCTTAAAAAAAAAAATGTATTCTATACACCAGCAATAAACAACCCAAAATTTAAATTAAGAAAACAATTTCATGTATAATAGCATCATATATAATTAAAATACTTAGAAATTTAATAAAAGAAGTTTAAGATTTTAACACTAAATTAACTGTAAACTACTGGAAAAAAACTTTAAAAGACCTAAATAAAATAGTCTAAGTGAAGAAGACATAAAAAAGACATTTTCATGGTCACGGACTGGAAGCCTTAATATTGTTGAGAAAGAAATACTCCCAAAATTGATATACAGATTCAGTGCAGTATCTATCAAAAGCCGATTTTTTTTTTTCCCCCTAGAAATTGATAAGCTGATCCTCAAATTCACATGGAGCCGGGCTCGGTGGCTCAGCCTGTAATCCCACGCCTTTGGGAGGCTGAGGTGAGTGGATTCCCTGAGCCCACGGGTTCAAGACCTGCCTGGGCAGAAGGACCTCATCTCTAAAATAAATCAAAAAATCAGCCGGGCATGGTAGCGCATGCCTGTAATTCCGGCTACTCAGAAGGCTGAGGTGGATGGATCGCCAGAGCCCAGCAGGTTGAGGCTGCGGTGGCCGGGAGCGGCCACTGCACTCCAGTATGGGCGACAGAGTGAGACTCCAACTCAAAAAAAAAAAAAAAAAGAAAAGAACAAACAGTTCAATGAAACAGAATTAAGAGTTCACAAGCAAACTGTTTTTGACAAGGATGCCAAGACAATTCAACAGGGAAGGAACAGTCTCTCCAAGAAATGGTGCTGGAACAATTGGAGATCCACCAAGCAGAAGAATTCATTCGGACCCCCTTCCGCAAATCATATGCAAAGACAATAAAAGGACAACCCAATTTTTAAAAAACAGGCAAAGGCCGGGCATGGTGGCTCACACCTATAATCCTAGAACTTTGGGAGACGGAGGTGAGAGGGTTGCCTGAGTCCACGGGTTCAAGACCAGCCTGGGCAACTTGGTGAGACCTCATCTCTACAGTAAATCAAAAAATTAGCTGGGTGTGGTGGCACATGCCTGTAGTTCCAGCTACCTGGAAGGTTGAGGCAGAAAGATCACCTGAGCCCAGCAGGTGGAGGCTGCGGTGGCCATGAGTGTGCCACTGCACTCCAGCATGGGTGACAGAGTGAGACTCCAACTCAAAAAAAAAAAAAACAGGTAAAAAGTTTAAATAGACGTTTCTTCAAGGAAGCTATACAAATGGTCAATAAGCGTAGGAAAAGACACTCAGTATCATCAATCATTTGAAAATACAGATCAAAACCACAAACAAATGCCACTTCATATCCTCAACAAGGGCTACAGTGAAAAAAGACACAACTACACATCTGTCATGGGATTAGAGGGGGGAAAAAGACAGACACTATGTAATGGTTAGGATATAGTAAAACTGGAAACCTCACACATTGTTGGGGGCAGAAGTGCTGTAATATGATGCAGTCACTTTGGAAAACACTTTGGCAGGTCCTCAAAAAGTTAAGCAACTGCCGAGCTCGGTGGCTCAGCCTGTAATCCCGCGCCTTTGGGAGGCTGAGGTGAGTGGA
>NW_007248477.1:319396-328198 GCF_000164805.1 Carlito syrichta
GGGGCAGCCACTGCACTCCAGTCCGGGCGACAGAGTGAGACTCCAACTCAAAAAAAAAAAGTTAAGCAACATCTCCATATAACCCAGAAATTCTTTTTTTTTTTTTTTTTTGAGTTGGAGTCTCACTGTCACCCGGACTGGAGTGCAGTGGCCACTACCAGCCACCACAGCCTCGACCTGCTGGGCTCTGGCATTCCTTCTGCCTCAGCTTTCCAAGTAGCTGGAACTACAGGCACACACTTCCACGACCGGCTAATTTTTAGATTTACTGTAGAGATGAGGTCTCGCCTGCCCAGGCGGGTCTCGAACCTGCAGGCTCAGGCAATCCACTCACCTCAGCCTCCCAAAGGTGCGGGATTACAGGCTGAGCCACCGAGCCCGGCAACCCAGAAATTCTACACCTAGCTGTGTACTCCAGAGAAATGAAAACATATCCACACAAAAAATTTGTACACAATTATTGGCTGGGCGTGGTGGCTCATGCCTGTCATCCCAGCACTTCACGAGGCAGAGGTAAGAGGACTGCCTGAGCCCAGGGGTTTGAGACCAGCCTGGGTAACTTGGCTAGACCTTGTCTCTATAATAAATCAAACAATTAGCCAGGCATGGTGACTCATGCCTGTAGTTCCAGTTACTTGGGAGGCTGAGGTGGAAGGATCATCTGAGCCCAGCAGATCAAGGCTGCAGTAGCTGTGATTGTGTCACTGCACTCCAGCCTGGACAACAGAGTAAGACTTCGAATAAAAAATAAAACAACAAAAAAAACTTGTACACAACTATTATTGCAGCAACTTTCATAATAGCCCCACAGTGGAACCAACCCAAATGTCCATCAACTTATGAATGGATAAATAAAATGTGGCATACCCAAATAATGGAATATTATTTTCAAAAGAAAAAAATGAAGTATTGACATGTACTTCTGGATGACCCTCAAAAACATTAAGTGAAAGAAGCCAGTTACAAAAGACTACATATTGTACGATTCTATGTATATGAAATGTTCACATAGGCAAATCTACAGAGACATCAAGTGGATCAGTGGTTGCCAGAGGTTGGAAGGAGGGAGTGGGAGGTGACTGCTAACAGGCACAGGACTTCTTTTTGGAGTAAAGAAAATGTTTTAAAATTGATTGTGGTGATGGTTGTTATACAACCCTGTGAATACACTAGAACACTACTGACTATGTATACCTTAGAAGGGTGAATTTCATGGTATGTAAATTACATCTCAAAAAACCCAAAATGTTAGGCCAAAAGAAAAAAACAAAACAAAAGTCATCAACAGTATGAAAACAAATGAGCACATCTGTGTTCTTAGCAAAACTTTATTTACAAAAAACAGGCAGCCAGATCAAAAGATATAGCTTGCCAATCCCTGTTTCAAGTAATCTTTTTTTAAAAAGTATGTAAATCAGCCAGGCTCGGTGGCTCAGTCTGTAATCCCGTGCCTTTGGGAGGCTGAGGTGAGTGGATTGCCTGAGGTTTGAGACCTGCCTGGGCAACTTGGCGAGACCTCATCTCTACAATAAATCAAAAAATTAGCCAGGTGTGGTAGCGTGCGCCTGTAGTTCCAGCTACTTGGAAGGCTGAGGCGGAAGGATCGCCAGAGCCCAGCAGGCGAGGCTGCGGTGGCTGGGAGTGTGCCACTGCCCTCCAGCCTAAGTGACGAAGTGAGACTCCAACTCAAAAAAAAAAAAAAAAAAAAAGAAATTAAAAGAAAATGGGTCAAGTGAAGACTTTATCCTATACAAAGGAGAAAGTATCTCTTTGTAAGACTAGAAGAGATGATTTGATGAGAGTATTTACTGAACTTTTCGATCTAAATGTACATAGCTCTGTGACTAAAGCAAAAGGACTTATCATTAAAAGGAACTAAGTTTTTTAAATTCCTCACATTTCTTTTTGAAAGCAAAGTAGCTTCTTCATTTTATTATTAACCTCCATGAACATCTCATCCTAAGTACCTCTTAACTTACCTAGAATACAGAAGGCAGACAACAAAGACAAACAGCCCAACAAGATTTTCTGAATTCAGAGAAGGCCCACTCTTTGATGGTGGAGGAGAGGTAGGAGCCACAGCAGTCGAATTTCCAGGAGCCAAGGTGGGTGCAGCTATGTTTGTAAGGAAGCTCAGCAGGCTGGGGTTGCAGGAACGATCTGAAAATGGGAGTTATTATTATCCCTGGCTACAGCTTCTGTTGCTCCAAGAAAGGTCTGGAGAAGCCCCTTGCACATCATTCAGTCAAGACATGAAACATGGAAAAGCTATACTTGAAGAATCTGAAACTTAGCAGTCAGTGACATATCTGCATCACAATCAGTGACTTAGAATTAGGAAAAATGAAAAGAAACAACAACAGTATCTGTCAGATTTCATAAATGTCATTCTTGATTTTATTGGCTTCGCAGTTTGACAAATCGTTTTTGTTCTTTCTATAGTGTTGAGGCTTTAAGCACAGAAGTTTATCTTCATTTTTGTTTTTATGAAATTACTTAAAACATAAAAGTTATCATTTAGGTATATGCAATAATTGTTTTCCTTTAAAAGGAGCCCAGAAGCTGGGCTCGGTGGCTCAGCCTGTAATCCCGCGCCTTTGGGAGGCTGAGGTGAGTGGATTGCCTGAGCCCGTGGGTTCGAGACCCGCCTGGGCAGCGAGACCTCATCTCTACAATAAATCAAAAAATTAGCTGGGCGTGGTAGCGCATGCCTGTAATTCCGGCTACTCGGAAGGCTGAGACAGAAGGATCGCCGGAGCCCAGCAGGCGAGGCTACGGTGGCCGGGAGCGGCCACTGCACTCCAGTCTGGGCGACCAAGTGAGACTCCAACTCAAAAAATAAATAAATAAATAAATAAATAAAAGGAGCCCAGAGAATACCCTATTGAGAAGTGATACTATAATAACTACAAAAAGAGATTTCCTATAGCTGTTTCTTCTAGAGCCTGTGACACCAAAGCAAAATTCAATTAAAACACTTCTATAAAGGGTCAAAACAAGGCTGCCCTGGTCTAGACTCTTAACTAGTTTGACCTAGTCCAGGTTAGGCAAAACCTAGACTATCTCAAAAACTGTGGCCCTTTGTCAGTTATAAATAGCTATAAAGAGACGTGGGAATAACAAGCCTCCAGTCAACACTACGCTTAAGTGAAGCTTTATTTTACGTTTGCTCTAGCTCTAGTTTTTGCACTCAACAAAGGGGTAATTTCCCACTTTCTTTTCATCAAATAAATATGTTATTGACATTCCCTTACCAGGTTCATTGGACATGGCTGACCAGGTAAGGTATATGGTGTAGAGGGTGATGACAGAGGACTGCAGGAGGCCGGAGTGAGGTTGGTGTTCCTGCAGAAGCAAAAAGGAAAACAATGTCACAGGACTGCCAGGGCTGACTTTCTAAAACCCAGTGTACTTCCCTGAGATTACCTCAACTGCCAGTAACTTTAGATTCTGCGTGATAGCTGAAAGATGACCAGTAACCTTTCAGTTTAACTTAGCTTGCAAAAAAACTAAGAAAGACAAAGCGTGTGCTACTGGTTCTCAAAGCATTTCATAATCCAAGAAATTCCAGTGTATCACACAAAGGCTTGGATGGTCTAGTCCCTTGGTATAATGGAAAAAGTCATTGCTACTAACTAGTAGCTAAGTGAAACTTATCACTTATTTGAGACCTCAGTTTTCTCACTTTTAAAAGGAGAGATAATAACTAGATGTTCTTTTCATATTTCACATCTAAAACTCCACAAACTTTTTTAACATATGGGATTCAAAAGATGAAACTCAAGAGTAAGAGTTTTGTTTAAAAATATTAAAATCACTGGGCATGGTGGCTCAAGTCTATAATCTCAACACTTTAGGAGGCCAAGGTGAGAGGACTGCCTGAGTCTATAGGTTCGAGACCAGCCCAGACAACTTGGTGAGACCTCATCTCTACAATAAATCAAAAAATTAGCTGGGCGTGGTGGCACATGCCTCTAGGTCTAGCTACTTGGAAGGCTGAGGTGGAAGGATCGCCTGAGCCTAGCAGGTCAACACTGGGGTGGCTGTGAGCGTGCCACTGCACTCCAGCCTGCGTGACAGAGTGAGACTCCAACGCAAAAAACAAAAACAAAAAACTAAAATCAATTATTTTTCAATTTAATTCCCCTAAAATATCTTAACTAATGACTCTAAGAATCATTCCCATAATTTAAACACTTTTATAAGAACTATAAATTCTCAAGTTACCTAGGTTCTTTTTTTTATTCATAGGGAAATTCATTTAATTATATCAGACACTCAATGGTACATCATATACTTAGTAATAGTTACAAAGACTTTATTATAATATGGAAAAGCACTTATATGGATAAACTTAGAAATAAATTCACAAAAAAGTTGACCTAGGTTTTAAGCTTCGCATTAGCTAAAAACATTTCACAGGAAAGAAACAGAAAATAACCATACCTGAATTTTTGGGTGGATTGATATCATGGAAACCACGACACAAAAGATCAGATTGATACTGATGAAGAACTTGTTTTCTGTGCAGCCATGGGATTTGGTGTAGTATGTATAGAGCAGCCCAACGGAGATGATTGACAAGATGTAAAATAAGCTTGTGAAGGACAGTAGAGCTGGAAAAAAGGAAACCAACATGAGTGCCCACAATTGTAATAAACTTACAGAAAGACCAATTTTCTTCGACTTTGCATAAAAATAAGGTTTTATTCCAAAATAACAGAGGTCCCAAGGTTAAAGTACCAGATTGTATTAGATTGGCTTGATGTCAGTTTCCAAAATCTACCAACCAACTGCATTCACTTCCCTACCAACCAACTGTGTTCACTTCCCAGATTACCTAATTTGACTTCATGGGTTGAATTATCAGGTGATTATTCTGGCTAGAGTAAGCTGCTAACTGCATGCTAAATAATGTGTGCCATGAGCTTATCTTAGGCACCTAGATTATTTCTAGGCCCTTGAAATGGCCCAGTTCATGGCAAGCCACATGCCAAGAATGGCATGAGGGGAACACAGAAAAGACAGGTGTCTTTTTATGGCAGTCTCACTCTCTGCAGACACTGGCTGCTTAAACCTGTTTCCTATCACAAAGAAAGAGACTACATCTCTGAACTGGGAAAGTGACTCAGCTGCTAGTTTCAAATAACTAAAGTAATGTTCCTTTTCATTTGAACAGATAATCCACAATTAGTTGTGTAAGTCTGAAAATCAGAAAACATGAACAGAGCATGCAGTTCACTCAGATCAACTGCAGGAATGCTGAGCTCAGCTAACCTGTATTCAACTCAAAGCATAGATTTGAGAAAACTCATTTCTACTTATTTCAATGAATTTTGCATGCTTAAAATTAAATGAGGTATACTGAGTTACTGGCACAGTTTTTTTTTTTTTTGAGTTGGAGTCTCACTCTCGCCCAGACTGGAGTACAGTGGCCGCTCCTGGCCACCACAGCCTCGACCTGCTGGGCTCCAGCGATCCTTCCGCCTCAGCCTTCCAAGTAGCTGGAACTACAGGTGCGCGCTACCATGCCCGGCTAATTTTTGATTTATTGTAGAGACGAGGTCTCGCCAAGTTACCCAGGTGGGTCTCGAACCCGCGGGCTCAGGCAATCCACTCACCTTGGCCTCCCAAAGTGCTGGGATTACAGGCTGAGCCACCGAGCTCGGCAGGAGCTTTTTATTGTATACTGTTTAATGCAGGAGTATGACTATCACAGATAAGCTTAGATACCTACCGGCATACCATAACCTTGGGTTTCCTTCTTCCATTCTATTTACCCATGATTCATTCCAAGAGTGAGCAGAGTCCACTAGCAGGATCAATTGGATGAGGATGAAGATGAAGGCCCCTATCATGCCGACAACAAACCAGGCTACAAACCAAGACAACAAAGTTACTCTCTACCATAGAGTAATATTTCTTTTTTTTTTGAGTCGGAGTCTCACTCTGTCGCCCAGGACTGGAGTGCAGCGGCCGCTCCCGGCCACCGCAGCCTCGACCTGCTGGGCTCCGGCGATCCTTCCGCCTCAGCCTTCCAAGTAGCTGGAACTACAGGCGAACGCTACCATGTCTGGCAAATTTTTTTTAAAAATTTATTGTAGAGATGAGGTCTCACCAAGTTGCCCAGGTGGGTCTCGAATCCGCGGGATCAGGCAATCCACTCACCTCAGCCTCCCAAGGCGCGGGATTACAGGCTGAGTCACCGAGCCTGGCTTAGAGTAATATTTCAATGTTACTGTCCAACATTCTGAACAGATTTCAATTCAAAGGAAGTGGTAAATACATTCTGTCTCCAGCAGTACAGTAGGATTATTACAATTCCAGATTCAAAGGCATTCTCTGAGAAACGTTCTGTTGGGTTTCAGACCTTTTAAACCATGTTTTAACTTGTGCCAAGAAGAGCCTAGGACCTGAGATTCCAAATGACACTGAACTTCTTTTCCTTTATTTTAAAGGCGAGAAAAATCACAACAGATATCTACAGATGTCACTCAGTGCCATGCTAAGGAAGTAGGCTAAGACAGAAGTAGTGAAGCACAAGAGTTACAAGTCCTTATTTTGACAAGCTCTTTGATTAACTTCATCATGTGTCAAGTAAGAAGGTAAACAATTAAGATATTGACAAAGGATTAACGTATGGTTGTAGAAGAGCTGAGAAGTGGACTGAATGCCTCTTGGCTTTAATCAAGTCATATGAATTGGACACCATCTCATTTAATTGCGAATTCTGCAAAAGCAGTAATGAAAACTTATCTTTAACTTAGTCATTTGTAGAGTTTATATAGCTTCTAATAATTAACCTTCTCAAAAGTGAGCCTACCTGTGGTGAAATAGCTCCCGGGGATGTAGAAAGATCCAACCATAATTCCAACAAGGGCAGCAATTTTGAAGAACCAAAACCTATTAAAATATAAAAATGCATTTATGGAATGCTAAGTTTCATCCTTGTACTGAGAAAAATTAGTTTCTGAAATGTAAAAATAAAGCCTTACTAGCTTTTTTCCCCCAAATAATTGTCTGGACTTATTTTTTCATTTGACATGAAGCTAATTCATTTAATGTTTCACACAATTAAAGGACATTCTCACAAAGAATACATCATTCACATTCACAGTAAGAGAGACATATAGATTTAGAGTCTCCCTACTTTTAGCACTTAAAGGTAGGAATTGTTCTGGCATTCTGGGAGTTCTAATGAAATAGCTAATGAAATACACAAAATAATTGCAATAGCTTGCTTGACATAGGTAACTCCATTTTGTTAAAATCCTCCATCTTAGCTGCCTGCTTGAACTAAGAATAACCTCCCAATGTATACGTGTGATTGTTATGTTCCCATGACCACAGACCCAAAGCTTTGTACCCATGGGCTAATCATGCTGACCGTTCTTGCTGACCATTTGTAAAACTCCCTAGCTACAAGTTCCGTGTAACTGTATGCTTTGTTAACTGAAATCAGATGCTGTGCCAAGAAATTGTTACAAAATTATTCCATGCAAAAATCCCCTTGCCATGTCCCTATAGTTTATTCCTTGTTCCTTCACCGCCCTGCTCACCCACCACTATGTAGCCAACTTGCAGATTTTGCCTACATAAGCTTCTTGCTGATTCTATTCAATGTCAAGAGCTTCTTAGCAAGAGCCTACTCTTCACTGTGCTAATAAAGGACTCTTAATTTGAACTTGGCATGCTGGCAAGTTTCCTTCTCGCAACTTGGTCATAACACTAAAATAACAGTATTAGCTATACACAGTGTCATTAACTGTAAGGTTTGGAAGAAAAGTAATTAGTAAATCCTTCATTTACAACACAGGATGCAAATGTCTTGCCCACAATGACACAGCTCATCGCTAGTCAAGGCAGGACCAAACCTGACTTTCAGTTCATGATCTTCAATGACTGCCTTGTATGTCACATGGAAAGAACCAGGCTTTGGAGCTAGAAAGAGCTGAGTTTCTTTCTTTTTTTTTTTTTTTTTTTGACTTGGAGTCTCACTCTGTCGCCCAGACTGGAGTGCAGTGGCCGCTCCCGGCCACTGCAGCCTGGACCTGCTGGGTTCCGGCGATCCTTCCGCCTCAGCCTTCCAAGTAGCCAGAATTACAGGCATGCGCTACCACGCCCGGCTGAATTTTTTGATTTTATTGTAGAGATGAGGTCTCACTGCCCAGGCGGGTCTCGAACCCACAGGCTCAGGCAATCCACTCACCTCAGCCTCCCAAAGGCGCGGGATTACAGGCTGAGCCACTGAGCCCGGCTCCAAAAGCTGAGTTTCAATCCAGCTCCAACTCTCAACTGGCTGAGAGATCTCAGGCAATTTATTTAACCTCTCTGAAATTCAGTTACTACATCTGCAAAAAGTAGATTGTAATACACATAAAGCTCATAAAACTCTCTTCAGTCTTCAAATGAGAATGAGAACATATATGTAGAAGAAAAATTGGTGGTTAGGAATGAGAGGCAACAGGATATGTCAATCAGTGGCCCCATATACAGTCACCAGGGTTTTTTGTACAAATACGTATCAAGTACACATTTATCTTTAGACAACAGAAAGAAAAAGTGTGTTTGTTTAGGCAGAGTCTAGCATAGTGCTTGATCGGTGTTCAATAAAAATCTAGGAAATTGAAGCAAAGGTATTTTTTTAAAAAAGATTTAGCCGGGCTCGGTGGCTCAGCCTGTAATCCCGCGCCTTGGGAGGCTGAGATGAGTGGATTGCCTGGGCCCGCGGGTTCAGGACCGGCCTGGGCAACTTGGCGAGACCTCATCTCTGCAATAAATCAAAAATTAGCCGGGCGTGGT
>NW_007248477.1:328218-333041 GCF_000164805.1 Carlito syrichta
AGGCTGAGGCGTAAGGATCGCCGGAGCCCAGCAGGTCGAGGCTGCGGTGGCCAGGAGCGGACACTGCACTCCAGTCTGGGCAACAGAGTGAGATTCCAACTTAAAAAAAAAAAAAGATTTAGATGGGCGTAGTGGCACATGCCTGTAGTTCCAGCTACTTGGAAGGATCACCTGAGTCCAGCAATTCAAGGCTGCAGTGGCCATGAGCATGCCACTGTACTCCAGCCTGGGCAACAGAGTGAGACTTCAATTAAAAAAAACAAAACAAAAGGTAAGACTTCCCACCCTCTTCATGTTACAGGGCTCTAACTGAACGTGATATTAAAACAATTTCACACATGTAATACACCTGGGTCACGATTTACATATTCCATTGCTTCCATCAGAATGGCAACATTAACTGTTGAAGAGAAGTCACATCATAATATAACAAGTTAATAAATGAATCTTACATACCCATTGTGCACTGCTGCTCTGGGATCTTTACTTGTTTTTACTTTAATCATGAGCAGAGAGAAAACAAAGAAAAAGATGGCCAAGGCAAAGTTGATCCGATATACAGCTTTATAGCCGACCAGCACATCACAATCTTTATCCGCCATTATATCAGCCACCTTGATTTTAAATCCCTCTTCACAGAATCCAGGAATCTGAAAAAAGCAATTTCAATGCTATGGGAATATCCACATTTAAAAGAAATTCTATCCCACCACAGAAAAGTGGGTATTTATAAAATTAACCACTCATCAACTGCAAGACTGTCTGTGGGATTTTTCTCCTGGCCTTCTAATTCATTTACAATCTTGCTACCAAACAGCATAAACAACTTGCATTTTAAAAGTCAAGTGCTCTATGTCTTTGGCTCTTTTATACTGATGAGGTTATCTCCCATTTTCCCATGAGATTTTCCAGCTCCAATGGACTCTTTCCAAATATGAAGAACCAGTCTTGTTTAGATGTGGAAATCTAACACACAAGGAAAGAGAATGCTTTTGGACCACTCTTTTACTATGTTTTCTCTCAGTTGTTAGACTAGAGCCTAAAAATGTCCATTCTGTATTTCTGGAAAAGAACTAATATTCTGTGTCTTGACTACACTCCCAAGCAAGTAAAAATCCCAAAATTACAATGAACTTGAGTGTGTTTAACAGTGAGGCAATAAATAAGAATTACAACTAAATTCTGCAAAACATGAAAATTAACATAACAGCACAGAAAGGTACTGTTACTTTTCCTCACCTTCTTCAGCTGAGGCTCTATCTCCTTCTGCAGCATGATCCAGGACACAATAGTGCCCAGGAGGAGAATGAACGCGTAAATGAGGCGAGTCAGCATGGAATTCTTACAGTTGGGACAGCAACTACACAGCAAACATGATGCACCACTGCAGAGGCAGGGAACCTGCAATGAGCACACCAATGGTCATCTGAGGCCCCCTTCAGAGGACTCCTTCATGACACCGATGTCAGAGAAGAGAAGGCAAGGCAAACCAGGATTTCCAGTTTTAATGGAGAGAATCATGGCTGGAGGAAGTAGTTAAAATTATGGGCTCTGGAGTCAATATCATTTCTGCCACTTGCCCTCACCAGGTTACATACTCTACCCCAATTTCTTTATAAAATGGACTCAGTAATAGAATTTTCCTCTCTAAACTTTGCTGTATTAAACAAGCACTCAATATTAAGAGCCCAATGTTAATTATATCCACATAAAAAACATACTTTGTTTTAGAACAATATGAGAAAAATACAAAACTAATTCCACTTGCTGTTTGCCAAGAACCCTAGTTACCAAAGCTGATGTAACAACGTAAAGCAGTATTACATGGAAACCCTCTTATAAATAATGACATCAAGAGTCATTTAGCCGAACCAGAAAGTTTCTCAAAAAGGTAAATACAGAATTATCATATGACCCAGCAAGTATGTATCCCAAAGAACTAAAAGAGCTATTCAAACAAAAGCCTGTACATGAATGTTCATAACAGCACTATTTACAATCACCAAAACATGGAAACAACCCTATACCCATTAATTGATAAGTAAATGTGGTCTAAGTTAAATATGGTAGTCTATATGATGGCTTATTCAGACATAAAAAGAAACGAAGCACTGATACATGACACAACATGGATGAACCTTGACACATTATGCTAAGTGAAAGAAGCCAGACACAAAAGGTTCTTCCTGTATTATTCCATTTATATGATAAAATATCCAGAACAAGTAAATCTGAAGACAGAAAAACTAGGGACTGAGGGAGGAGGAGTCCCTTTGGGGTGATGAAAATGTTATGAAACTAGATAGATGTGAAGGTAGCATAACATTGTAAATGTACTAAATGCCACAGGGTTATTCACTTTAAACTGGTAAATTTTATGTTACGTACATTTTACCTCAATTAAAAAAAAAAGTAACCTGGATCTTTGGTCAGCTAATGACAACCTCAGATAAGAGAGGATATAATTTTTTTTTTTTTTTTTAAGAGAAAGGGTCTCACTCTGTCACCCAGGCTAGAGTACAGATGGAGTGATCACAGCTCACAGTAGCCTCAAATTCCTGGGCTCGAGTAATTCTCCCACCTCAGCCACCAAAATAACTAGGATTACAGGTGCACACCACCACACCCAGCTAAGAGAGGATATAATTTGAGTCATTCTTACATATGCTTGATTAGGAAACTGCTTGAATTGCTTTAACAGATGATGCTACCAAGTCACATTGTTATAGGCTAGGCTATTTTGGTTTTATTAGAACAATCATTTAGAAAAGACTTAAAAACTTGTACTAGGAAACTTTCTTTTGTAGCTGAGTGGAGCTAAAGGTAGAAGTTGCTTGAATTTAAAAGAACACATTTTTCCTTCTCCTTCCTCACTGCCCTTGAAATGCAACCCCCATTCTCCTCTCCTAGCACAGCCTTGCGGGACTGGTTTGAAAGGTCAATTTTATCTAGCAAGCTGGTGCTGGTAAACAAGCAGCTGGTCACAAGTATGAGAAATGAGGGAGATACTTGTCTTTGAAGAAGACTTTGTGAGATAAAAAATAAACTCAGTTAAAACTGCCTAAAATCCCTAAAGTATACTCACTTCTTTAAATGTAAACCCCTTTCTTGCGGTGTTTAGTTAGCTTTATGTCCCGTATAATCATTAGTTGGGTCTTGTGTGACCCAGAACTTGTTGTATATAAATAATAAATCAAAGTTAAATGAAAAGAACTCAGCCTGAAACTATTTTTAAAAAACATGTAACTTAAAAGAAAAACAAGATTAATGCAATTTAAACACGGTTTATGTCAATAGGTACTGAGAAGACTAAGTGCTGATTAAGAAGGACTCTGAGTAATAGTCACAGGGCATGTAGACATCATTAATTGTTAAAATAAATAAGACACCGCCTGTTTTAGCTATAAGTACTGAATATGAAATCTGCCTGGTTGAGCGGGTTTTTGATAATAATGCTAACCCCTCTCCCTATAACCTCATTGCAGAAATTAAACCCCTTTTCTTTCAGTTTCTGCCTCTCATCTTTAATTGGCTACAAGGGATAGCAGCCGGTTTGTTAGACCTGATAAAAACAACATGACAAAGACATGCTAACTTAGAATTAGAAGCAGAAGCAGATGTAAACAATAACTGACTCTGTTCTTATAACATGGTACCAGTAATGGTCTTTACTTTTTTATAGATGGTAACTTGTTTGGATTTTACATAGTTTTCATTTTCTCACCTGTAAAAGTGAGCATAATACCACCTACCCAAACAGGGTTACTGTTTGAACAATGTGACGATGACAAGAATATAAAGTACCTAGTATGAGTGCCTGACATAGCAAGGGCTCAATATATCATGGTAGCCATTATCATCTGTAATTGCATCAAAAATGGGAAATTGACGAGCCAGACTCAGTTCCCAATTCTTAACTAATCTGGACCCAAACACCAAAATATAGCAGATATTTTACAGCCAATACCAACAACACTAAAATTGTTACAGGTGTATTTTTCTCTGCACTTTCACACTCCTGTCTCCCTTCAGCTATTTTTTTTTTCCTGACAGAGCAATTACATAGTAAAAGCCTACTGTCAGTTATGGGTTGAATTTTGTCCCCTCCCAAATTCATATGTTGAACTCCTAATCCCCAGTACCTCAGATTGTAATCTTACTTGAAAAATAGGGTCATTACAGATGTACATAGTTGAGATGTTATAGGCTGAAAAGAGGCCATTTTGGTTATATTAGAACAGTCATTTAGAAAAGTCTTAAAAACTTGTATTCTTTTGTAGCTAGCTGAGTTGGGCTACACAGAAAAACTGCTTGGATTCAAAAGTGTACATTTTTCCTACTTGCTCCCTGCCCCCTTCTCTCCTGGCATGGCCTTGCTCGACTTGCCAATCTTATCCAGTAAGCCATTGCTGGTGCTGAAGAAGAAACAGCCAGGCAAGCCAGACCACACAATGATGCGGAGAGTGAACCAAGGCTGATAGCAATGTGTCTGAAAGCTTGGAGAGGGTATTGTCCACCTTTCCTCCATCTGTGCATAAAAGGACATAGGATGGTTATAGGTTAGGGCTCTGGGAATAAAAGATTGTTTTAAATAATAATGGGAATAAAATTATGCTTTAAAGCAATTTAAAGTTGTCATCTTGGCCGGGCTCGGTGGCTCAGCCTGTAATCCCAGCACTTTGGGAGGCTGAGGCGAGAGGATTGCCTGAGCCCACGGGTTCGAGATCCGCCCGGGCAACTTGGCGAGACCTCGTCTCTACAATAAATCAAAAGCTAGCCGGGCGTGGTAGCGCACGCCTGTAGTTCCAGCTACTTGGAAGGCT
>NW_007248477.1:333188-337838 GCF_000164805.1 Carlito syrichta
CTGCACTCCAGTCTGGGCAACAGTGTGAGACTCCAACTCAAAAAAAAAAAAAAAAAGTTGTCATCTTGTTATGTTTTCCCCTCCATCCAAATATTGCAATTGTCTGCCCCTTCCTCTAAAAACTGTAAATGAACATATTGTAAATTCCAAAATGTTATCTAAAATGTCAGCATGACCAGGAGACTTTGTGTCACATCAGTGATTTTACATTATCAAAATTGTTAATGTAAATCTTGAGTCATGCTAAAACTTGACCTAGGTTTCAAACTCAATGTGGGTGAAGGGCTATGAATTTTGGGTATAAATACTGGAATGGATTTGTGTTGCCTGGAGCAGGCTTTTCTATAGAAATTATAGAAATTAAATACTCTGGGCCGGGCTCGGTGGCTCAGCCTGTAATCCCAGCACTTTGGGAGACCGAGATGAGTGGATTGTCTGAGCCCGTGGGTTCGAGACCCGCCTGGGCTACTTGACGAGACCTCGTCTCTACAATAAAAAAAAAAAAAAAAAAAAAATCAGCCGGGCATGGTAGCGCATGCCTGTAATTCCGGCTACTCGGAAGGCTGAGGTGGAACGATCGCCGGAGCCCAGCAGGTCGAGGCTGCGGTGGCCGGGAGCAGCCACTGCACTCCAGTCTGGGCGACAGAGTGAGACTCCGACTCAAAAAAAAAAAAAAGAAATTAAATACTCCCTTTTTTCCCAGTCTCTGCCTCTTGTATTTTAATTGACCACAAAGGACAGCCACCAATGTACTGGATCAGGCTGTAACAGAGGTTACACTGGAGTAAGGTGAGCACCTAATCCAATACGACTAGTGTCCTTATAAAAAGGGGAAATTTGCACTCAGGCTTGCAACACAGGGAGAATGCCATGTGTCACATGAAGGTAAAGGCAGAGATCTACAAGCCAAGGATGGCAGTAAAACACCAATAGCTAGAGAGAGGTCTAGAACAGAGTATCCCTCACCACCCCCAGGAGAAGTCAACCCCTGTGACACCTTCATCTCAGACTTCCAGCCTCTAGGATGGAGAGTCAATCCACTAGCTTGTGATACTTGTTATTCAGCTCTAGCAAAAGAATACACATACTTCTCTGTCATGAGAATGTAAATATCTTGAGGGTATTTACATTTTTACAGTGTCATACCTTTTGCACCTTTACACAGTAGGTACTCAGTAAACATATGTGCAACAAACCTGTCATTTTCATGACAACTCTATTCTTCCTGCTGCTCGGGCTAAAAACCTGGAGTCATCCTGGATGCCATCTCTTTTTCCAAAATCCTCATCCTGCCGGTCAGTATATCAGCTCTACTCAAAATATATCCAGAATTTGAGCATTTTTACAGCATCCTAAGCTATCACCTTGGTCCGCACCACTACCATTATCTCTCATCTGGATTAAATGCAGTAGCTCATGTCTCACAGCTCTCCGGATCCATTTAGAACCCCTGAATTGGTATAAAGATTATTTTAAGCTGAAGACATCTGAGATTCAATAGAATCAGGAAAAAGGACTTCTCAGAGCTTCCTTTATCTGACTAAGAGCAGCAACTGTTGGGAATCAGCCTTGGAGGTCCACCTGATTGACAGGGTCCTGGTGGGCCGAAGACCCCGAGTTGCATGGCGAGCCCGGGAAGCTGAGGCCCTTCTGTCTTCCACCTTTGCTGTTTGGTACCGCCGAAGAATTCTGTGCAGTCGTGGAAGAAGAAAATGGCATGTTTATGCAAAGTACTCACAGCTAACCTGGAAATGTCATGGTTTATTTTTCCATTTCCCACTATGCTGTCTGGCCTTTTCTAACATATGCAAGGGTTAAACTCTGAAGCACATCAAGAATGCTTTCTTTCACTTGATTATAAGTTACTAGATATTGCTTAAGTAATAAATGATATAAGTATATTCACTCCTTATTTGATTTAGGATTATGCAGTTTAGTGTTTAGACATAAGGTTTTTTAGAAACACAAGTTTATAGTAAGTCCATTGTATATTCATTATAAGTTCTAACACTTATCTTGGAGTTATGTAGGTGACTTATAACACTGTTTTCACTGACTTAGGATAAAGATTAATCATTAAGGTTTTTACTTAATTCAATAGTTAAAACTCTAAGTTAACATTTATAGAGTGGGTTTTCACTGAACTCATAATATACTAATCAGACACTTTTATGATAGATCAGCTAAAGACAGAAAGCAACCTTGGGGGGCCTGGGCAACATTACTAAAAGCTTCTTTTGAGTTCTCTTTAGAAACAAGCACTGCAAGATAAGAGAAGAGTAACAAGGACATCTGGACAAGGGAGGCGATCACAAGACTCTGAAGGACATAAAACCCTAAGATGGGAAAACTCCTGACACATGAAGAAATGAATGCTTAGAAACTTTCTTGAGACATGTCAAGGACTGTAATTCGGAACACTGAACTGAAAGTATCATTGTTGGTTTTATGAATAAGACTTGTTATCTGAATGTTTATGGGAATCTTGGTTTGTTATTGCTAAGACCACTAGACTTTTAGAAGATATGTACATGAAGGAATTTTCTTTGTCTTACCCCTTTACAAATGGTATAAAGGCTCTGTGTTAACTAACATTAAATTGTCATCTGTTCAGGAAGCAGGTGTCTGAGTATATTATCTTCGTCCTTCGCCTATCCGCCTCTCCTTCAGGAAATCTCACGACCCTTGCGGGGCGGGACCCCCGCAAGCAACTTCTGGGAAACGAGGCTGTCATAAAGCACCTCTCCAGAGGAGTTTTAAGGCCATGAAAAAGCTGCAAAGACTTCTCAAATCTGCATAAGTAAGCATCATGACAAACTTTCTTATCTCCTGTTGGGCCTCCTAAAAATAAACTTGTCTTTCCTAAAGAAATTTGGTGGTCCCCTACCAATCACCATACACAAAAATTAACTCTAAATAGATCAAAGACCTAAACGTAAAACCTCAAACTATAAGAATCTTAGAAAACGCAGGAGACACCCTTATGGAAACTGGAACTGGCAAACAATTCCTGTTCAGAACCCTAAAAGCCAATACCTTAAGAAATAAGATAGACAAATGGCACCTCATCAAACTAACGAGCTTCTGCAAAGCAAAAGAAACCATCAAGAGAGCAGGGAGACAGCCCACAGAATGGGAAAAAACATTTGCCAACTGTATATCTGACAAAGGCCTAACATCTAGGATCTATAAGGAACTCAAACGCGCCAAAAGGAAAAAAACAAACAGACCCATTAAAAAGTGGGCAAAAGACATGAATAGACACTTCTCAAAAGAAGATATACAGGCAGCCAACAGACACATGAAAAAGTGCTCAATCTCACTCATCATCAGAGAAATCCAAATCAAAACCACACTGAGATACCACCTAACCCCACTAAGAATGGCCATCATTAATAGAACAAACAACAACGGATGTTGGTGAGGATGAGGAGAAAAAGGAACATTTCTACACTGCTGGTGGGAATCCAAACTAGTGCAACCTCTTTGGAAGACAGTGTGGTGATTTCTGAAAGAACTAGAAATTGACCTTGCACATGACCCAGCAATTCCCCTATTGGGAATATACCCAGAGGAACTCAAATCATTCTACAAAAAAAAGATACCTGCACACGTATGTTTGTTGCAGCTCTATTCACAATAGCAAAAACATGGAACCAACCATGTTGCCCATCCAAGTTGGATTGGATAAAAAAATGTGGCACAAATACACAGTGAAATATTATGCAGTCATAAAGAAAGAAAAACATGGACTTCATAGCAACTTAGATGGATTTGGAGTCGATCATACTTAGTGATCTATCATAGAAACAAAGAACAAGTACCGTATGTTCTCACTCATAAGCAGACCTTGAACAATTATAATACTATAAGAAAGGGATTGGCAGTAGTGGGAAAGTGTCAGGGGAGAAGGGTGGGATTAGCAGTTGAGGGAAACTGCTAGGGGAGGGAGGGGCATACCTCATCGACAAGGGTAACTGCATAATCAACATTTGTATACCTAACCCTGAATTGTACCCCATATCTTTATAATTAAAAAAAATTTTTTTTGTTAAGATAATGCTAAAAAAAAAAAGAAAGAAATCTGATGGTCCTTTCCATAGAAGCCTTTCTCTCCCTCTTTCTCCTACTAAATTAGGACTATAAGCCCCAAATTCTAACACCCTTTGAGTTACTCATCACTAAGCACTCCTGCATGTATGTGCCTTGCCTGCATAAATCAACTTATTTCTCTTGCTAAATTGTCTTGTCATTTAATTCATATACACCCCAACACCAAACACAAGAAGTTGGAGAAAAGGTTCTTCCATCCCTACATTGCTTTGCCCTTCCTTTTCGTCATCTATCTTCCACAGAGCAACCAGAATCCATCCTGCTAAAGACACAAAGCCTACCATTCTTCTTTTCAAATTCTGTAATGGATTTTCTTTTTTTTTTTAATTTTTTGAGTTGGAGTCTCTGTCGCCCAGACTGGAGTGCAGTAGCCGCTCCCAGCCACCGCAGCCTCTACCTGTTGGGCTTCCGCCTCAGCCTTCTGAGTAGCTGGAACTACAGGCATGTGCTACCACGCCCGGCTAGTTTTTGATTCACTGTAGAGATGAGGGCTCGCCAAGTTGCCCGGGCAGGTCTCGAACCCGCGGGCTCAGGCAA
>NW_007248477.1:338271-344456 GCF_000164805.1 Carlito syrichta
AAAAAAAAAAAAAAAAAAAAAAGAGTAAAAGCCAGCTTGGGTAACACGGTAAGACCTGATCCTACATAAAAGAAAAAAAAAAAAAGCTGAGTGTGGTTGCATGGACCTGTAGTCCCAGCTACTCAGAGGCTTAGGCAGATCACTTCAGCCCAGGAGGTCGAGGCTGCAGTAGCTTTGTGGGAGACAGAGCGAGACTTTGTCTCTCAAAAAAAAAAAAAGTAAAAGCCAAAGTTCTGAAAAACCTACAAGACTGGCCAGGTGCAGTGGCTCACGCCTGTAATCCCAACCCTTTGGGAGGAGGAGGTGAGAGTATTGCCTGAGTCCAGGGATTCAAGACCAGCTGGGCAACTTGGTGAGACTTCATCTCTACAATAAATCAAAAAATTAGCCGTAGTAGCACACGCCTACAGTTCCAGCTACTTGGAAGGCTGAGGTAAAAGGACTGCCTGAGCCCAGCAGGTCAAGGCTGCGGTGACCATAAGCAGCATGACACTACACCCCAACCTGTGCAACAAAGTTAAGACTTTGACTCAAAAAACAACAACAACCAAAACTTACGAGACCATATAATGGGCCTCTATATGATTTGGTTCCCTGCCTTTTTGATTTCATTTCCTGTTATTCTTCCCCTCACTCTACAGTAGAGTGAGGGGAAGAATAACAGGAAATGAAATTTCTATTGGAAAAAAAAAAGAATAGCCGGGCTCGGTGGTTCAGCCTGTAATCCCATGCCTTGGGAGATTGAGGTGAGTGGATTGCCTCAGCACGCCGGTTCGAGACTCACCTGGGCAACTTGGTGAGACCTCATCTCTATAATAAATCAAAAATTAGCTGGGTGTGGTAGCGCATGCCTGTAGTTCAGCTATGTAAGGCTGAGGCGGAAGGAACACCGGAGCCCAGCAGGTCAAGGCTGTGGTGGTCGGGAGCAGCCACTGCACTCCAGTCTGGGCGACAGAGTGAGACTCCAACTCAAAAAAAAAAACGAATAAAATACAAAAACAATATATACATAGAAATGCTTGGATAGCATCAATTCAAATCTTAGCCTTTGTTGAAGAAAAGATGCCAAACTCTGTAAAATATTGTAAGATGATTTATACTTGAGCCAAATTTGAGGACATAAACATGGGTACACCCATCTTCAGGATATTGAGAATATGTGCCCACTGTGGTTGAATGGGGGCTTAGTTACACACATCTTAGGAACGCAGAAGTTACAAGAAACCATAAATTAATACATGTGGGATTTTCATTGGTTTGGCCCAGGAAGGAGGGACATTTCCAAGGGAGGAAAGTTTGCAGGCTATAGGTGGATTCAAAGACTTCTTGTCTGGTAATTTGTAGCTCCTATCTAAGGAATTTGGGAAATAAGTAGAGATGCTTTGTTAAGATAAGGGGGCAGAAAACTCCAGGTTTGTTGACATGTAGATGAAGCCCTAGATGTGGCAGACTTCAGGGAAGATAGATAAGTGTTTTACAAGGTTCCTGGAGTCTGGGAATTCATAAAAAGATAGCTTTGAAGGGCCATAAACCTTATTTATATGTTATGTTATGCTAGAGTCAGGGTGGAAAGTAAACCTTGGCTGGGCTCCGTGGCTCAGCCTGTAATCCCACGCCTTGGGAGGCCGAGGTGAGTGAATTGCCTGAGCCCGTGGGTTCGAGACCCGCCTGGGCAACTTGGCGAGACCTCATCTCTACAATAAATCAAAAATTAAGCCGGGCTCTGTGGCTCAGCCTGTAATCCCACGCCTTTCGGAGGCTGAGGTGAGTGGATTGCCTGAGCCCGCGGGTTCGAGATCCGCCTGGGTAGCGAGACCTCATCTCTACAACAAATCAAAAAAATCAGCCGGGCTTGGTAGCGCATGCCTGTAATTCCGGCTACTTAGAAGGCTGAGAAAGAAGGATCGCCGGAGCCCAGCAGGTCGAGGCTGCGGTGGCCGGGAGCGGCCACTGCACTCCAGTCTGGGCGACAGAGTGAGACTCCAACTCAAAAAAAAAAAAAAAACTTAGCCGGGTGTGGTAGCATGCCTGTATTTCCAGCTACTTGGAAGGCTGAGGCGGAAGGATCGCCGGAACCCAGCAGGTCGAGGCTGCAGTGGCCGGGAGCGGCCACTGCACTCCAGTCTAGGCGACAGAGTGAGACTCCAACTCAAAAAAAAAAAAAAAGAAGAAAGTAAACCTTAGGATATAGGGTAATAAAACCCTATTGAGTGAGGGCTTATCAGGCAGTGACTTCCAGAGCCTAAGAGAAAAAAGGTCAGGTTTAGTCTTCACTTTTAATCCAAGTACAAATGTGTTTCAGGTTATCACGATAGGAAAGACGTTTGTTTCAAATTACCAACTCACTCCTTAACTATATTTTTAAAGATCTATTTTGTGAATAGTAAGTCTGAACTGCAGGTGGATGGTAAAAATCAACTCATCAGGATTTTTTTTTTAACGTACTAGAAGATAAAAGAAAAAATCGTACAGTATACGATAAAGGATTGTTTCATAAAACTTTGTCTCTAAATGGGTGCATTAGATCAACTATGTAAAATATGTTTCTTATTTTGGGTCAGAGTCAGAAAAATTAGAAAACCACTGCTCTCAAGAAAGCCCTAAATGATTGAAATGCACTTTTGATTTAGGAACAACAACTTTAGAGGATGGAAAAGATATTCGGTTCCTAAGAAATAATGGAATAACCTGAGACAAAATCCTTGATACGTTATATATAACCATATGTATCATATATGATATATATTTTGTTCTCCAATTCCTAAAACCCTTAGAATCACCAAAGTGGTGTCCTTTTGTATGCTAATGATATGCTGGCAACACCCAGGTAGCTTCAGATTGGGGGTTGGTCACAGGAAAGACCAAGGCCTGATTGGAGAATTGAGACCTTTCAGTCCCACCCCCCTCCCCTCAGCCTTCAAAGAGAAGGGGGCTGAAGGTTAGGCTGATCACCAACAGCCAGTAATTAATCAATGATGCCCACATAATGAAGTCTCTATTAAAAGCCCAAAAGGACAGAGGTTGGAAGAGCTTCCAGGAGGTTGAGCACATGAAGATTTCTGGAGGGTGGTGCCTCAGTGAGAGCATGGGAGCCCCGCACCCCTTTTTCTATACCTCACCCAATGCTTTACTTCATCTGCATCCTTAAAAATATCTTTTATAATAAACCAGTAAGCATGCTTCCCTGAGGTTTGTGTGCAAATTAATCAAACCCAAGGAAGGAGGTCGTGGGAACCCTGATTTACAGCTGGCAGGTCGGAAGTACAGGTAAAACCTGAGGCTTGTGACTGGCATCAGAAATGGGTACAGTCTATGGGACTGAACCTTCAACCTGTGGAATCTGAGGCTATCTTCAGGTAGATAGCTCCCGAATAAACTGGAGCACACCAAGCTGGTGTCTGCTGCAGAACTGATTGCTAGCTTGATGTCTGGGGGAAAATCCCCACACATCTGGTGTCAAAAGTGTGTTGTGAGTACAGTAGTACAGTAGGAGAAACTGAGTTTGTTTCTCCAAAGACTTGGCTGATCAGTAGCTGGGGAGTTAGGAAACAATGAAATGATGTCAAGGAATCATGCTCTTCTGAAGTGGTATATGAAGGGACACAGCATACTGTCTTGGATAGACCCTAAAATTTCCTTTTCAAAGTATTTTCACAGTTTACAAAGTGATTCTACCCACTATTCACTTTACCCTCACATCAGTTCTCGAGGGGAGCGGTGCTAGGAGATCATCTTCATCAGTAAATGACTTGTAGCCGTCCCAAACGTTGGTCCTGGCTTCCAGTTTTGAGTAATAACCCACAAGGCCTTCTTTCCTTGTTCCAGAATGGCAAACAGACCTCGGTTAAAATCCCAGCTCTGCCACATACTCCGGAGTTCTTGTACATTCCGTGGTGTGCTATACAAATATTATTCAAGCCACCGAGAATTACATGACGCCACCTTAAGAGATGCTTAGGAATGCACCAGAGCCTCCACCCCGGAAGCTCCCATTCCTTGGTCCTTCTCCAGCTCCAGAAGAAGCCGGAGGCCAGAAGGCTCGCGGGGCGGGACCACCGGAATTGTAAACAATGGCGGCCTGGCCTCCCCCGTTCCCCACCCAACCTGGAAAGCCAGCCGCCAAATTCCGACCTGCGGGTATGGCGGATTTTGGCCTGGGTCCCAGGAGACACCCCCAGAGACACCCCGCAGCCCAGGCCATCCCTCCTCCCCCGGGCCTGGGCTTGAGGCTCCCCATCGACTTTCCCCACGAACCGCGGGTCCGGCGAGGACACAGGTCCCGAACTCACCCAGCTGGCGAGGGAGAAGACACCCAGCACAGCCCCCATGGTGACGCTGGGGACGGAGGTGGCGGATCGGGACGCTGGCTTCAAGCGCGATGGTAACCGCCAGCTTAGGCGTCTCCCCAGAAACGCGACGGTTCCTCAGCCGGAAAAGCTGCCAATCCTTGGCAGACGTGAGGTTGCGTCATTGCGTGGCCCCGCCCACCGCCCTTTACCTTGGCTGCCGCGGACGCCTATCATTGCTTGACGGGGGAGGCGGGGCTTAACCAGGCTGGGGGAGTGCAGGAACTGTGAAGGTGTAATTTCTTACTTCGTTTGCATTCACTGGGAGCCCGATATGTGTAAAGATCTGTGGGTTACAGAAGAGCACCGAAGCCGGGCTCGGTGGCTCAGCCTGTAATCCCGGCATTTTGGGAGGCTGAGGTGAGTGGATTGCCTGAGCCCGCGGGTTCGAGATCCGCCTGGGCAACTTGGCGAGACCTCATCTCTACAATAAATAAATAAATAAATAGTCTGGGCGGTAGCGCGCGCCTGTAATTCCGGCTGCCTGGAAGGCTGAGGCGGAAGGATCGCCAGAGCCCAGCAAGTTGAGGCTGCGGTGGCCGGGAGCGTGCCACTGCACTCCAGTCTGGGTGACAGAGTGAGACTCCAACTCAAAAAAACAGAGAGACACGGTATCTGTCCTCATAGGACTAGTTAAGGGGCGATTGACAGCAAAATGCACCATGCCTTAGTAGGTTGAGTACTCTCAAGAAGCATGGGGGAATACACTCTCGATAAAGCAATATTTCGTGCTACTATTGTAAGTAATTTAGTTGGGGAGTAATCCAGGAAAGCTTTCTGAAGAATTGATATCTAACCTGAAAACTGCAGGGTGAGTCCAAGTTAACCAAGGGAAGATGGGCATTGTTTCCTAAAATGTGGGATGTATACCATTTGAGGAAAATAAAGGATCCAGCCGGGCTCGGTGGCTCAGCCTGTAATCCCGCGCCTTTGGGAGGCTGAGGTGAGTGGATTGCCTGAGCCCGCGGTTCGAGACCCGCCTGGGCAGCGAGACCTCATCTCTACAATAAATCAAAAAAATCAGCCGGCTGTGGTAGCGCATGCCTGTAATTCCAGCTACTCGGAAGGTTGAGGCGGAAGAATCGCCGGAGCCCAGCAGGCGAGGCTGCGGTGACCAGGAGGGGCCACTGCACTCCAGTTTGGGCGACCGACTGAGTGAGACTCCAACTCAAAAAAAAAAAAAAAAGAAAATAAAGGATCCAAGGTGTGCAAGGACTTTAAGGATAAGGAAAATTCAGGAAATCTCCTCTGTGCATTTGCTGTTCCCCAAATGCACTCAGTTTGAAGCAATCATCATGCCATGTGGCATATTTGGTGATATTATTTCCTGGATTCCTTTAAAACATATTCCAAATTCATCTTTTACAGAAATGGAAAAGGCTCAAAGTGAAACAGCTTGCCCAAGGCCACAGAAAGGGTTGATGGCAGAAGAAAGAGAATTTACTCAGGCTTCTTAATTCTTACCTCAGCCCACTCTCTCCCCAGACCCCTGCCCTCATCAAACATATACACATTGGTCCAAGTCAGGTTGTTTCAGGACCACTGAACCTTCCAGGTAGTCCTTACAATTCTTTTGACCAGGTGTAGTGGCTCACACCTGTAATCCCAGCACCTTGGGATACCAAGGCTGAAGGATTGTTTGAGGCCAGGAGTTTGAGACCAGCCTGAGGACCACAAATGGATACCTGTCTCTACAAGAAAAAAAATTTTTGTTTTTTTTTTTAGTTGGAGTCTCACTCCATCGCCCAGACTGGAGAGCAGTGGCCGCTCCCAGCCACCGCAGCCTCGACCTGCTGGGCTCCGGCGATCCTTCTGCCTCAGCCTTCCAAGTAGCCGGAA
>NW_007248477.1:344585-348379 GCF_000164805.1 Carlito syrichta
CAATTCACTCACCTCAACCTCCCAAGGCGCGGGATTACAGGCTGAGCCACCGAGCCCAGCCAGTGACTGTTTTTTATTGCAAAATAGGGGTGATCCTGATGTGTGTGCCCTTGGGTTGTGGGGATTGTGTTTGTTAATGCACAGAAAAGGCTTAGAAGTGTGCCCGGGCAACCTGGCGAGACCTCGTCTCCACAATAAATCAAAAATTAGCTGGGCGTGGTAGCTTGCGCCTGTAGTTCCGGCTACTTGGAAGGCTGAGGCGGAAGGATCCAGGAGCCCAGTAGGTCGAGGCTGCGGTGGCCAGGAGCGGCCATTGCACTCCAGTCTGGGCAGTGGAGTGAAACTCCAACTAAAAAAAAAAAAAAAATTTTATTGGGCATAGTGGCATGCGCCTGTAGTCTCAGCAACTCAGGAGGCTGAGGTGGAAGGATTACCTGAGCCTAGGAGGTCAAGGCTGCAGTGAGCTATCTTCACGCCAATGCACTCCAGCCTGGGCAACAGAGTAAGACCTTGCCTCAAAAAAATGAAAACTAAAATTCTTACTTCTTCCTGTAAACTAAAATTCTTACTTCTTCCTGTCTGAGTATTGCTGGGCTGGGCTGAAGACAGCTAAGATTGTCATAAAGCCTGTAGATCAAATTCCACCAGGAACACAACTGCAGTAAAAAAGAATTAGGTTATTTAGCTTGTTCAGCAAAGAAGAACATACATCAGAGAAACTATTAGGTGTCTTGGTAAGAGGTAGCTGAAGAGAGTTTATTTTAGGATTTCTGTTTGTGGTGGGTAACTCTAAAGACGGTTAAAGGAAGGAAATGGGGAGCAGTATTGGACTGAACACAATCAAGAGGCGGGGGCAGTTCAGTGACTTAATAATTTTTATGCAAGAGGTAGGAGGATTAAAGCAAGGATAGATTTGTCCTTGGAAAAGAAGCAAGACCCACTCATGTTAGTCAGAAAAGGAGGATGATGAGTCATATCTGTGGTACCAGCATGGCCTTGTCTCTGTCATGTTCCAACTAGAGAGTAGTCTTGTCTGATATTTGTTTTTATTTTGTGCCACTGCTTATGTGCAGTTAGAAACACTGGGGCTAGCTGCCAGTTTAACAGTTTTTCTCTTTCTTACCTGTGAGCATTTGTCCTCCTAAATGTCTCACCCATCGCTTAGTAGTTCTGGCCCTGAATGGCTAAGTGTGCCTTCCCTAGTTGGTAAAGGAGGAGAAAGCAGGTCTTTGAAATCACCTACTCTCATTTCCCACCTTGGGCAGGAACCCCTCAGCAACATCTCTTCTAGGGCAGGGGACTCACCGACACCCAAGGCAGTTTCTCTCACCTTTCCAAGTCCATTGTCAAAATGAGGTTGTTTTGCCCATATATTGTTTGAAAAGATAATATAAGTACTGGTTTAAAAATACTGCATAGGCTGGGCGTGGTGGCTCGTGCCTGTAATCCCAGCACTTTGGAAGGTGAAGACAGAGAAATGCCTGACACAGGAGGCAAAAGATCAGCCTGGGCAACTTGGCAAGGCCTTTTCTCTATAATAAAAAATTAAGCCGAGCACGGTGGCTCACACCTGTAATTCCAACTTTGGGAGGTGGAGGCGAGAGGATTGCCTGAGCACAGGGGTTCAAGACCAGCCTGGGCAACTTGGCCAGACCTCATCTCTACAATAAATCAAAAAATTAGCCAGGCATGGTGGCGCATGTTATAGTTCCAGCTACTTGGAAGGCTGAGACAGAAGGCTTACCTAAGCCCAGCAGATCAAGGCGGCAGTGGCCATAAGCATGCCACTACACTCTAGCCTGGGTGACAAAAATTAGACTTTGACTCAAAAATAAGTAAATAAAAATGAAAATGATCTAGACACAGGACTATCCACAATGTTGAGGAGCTCAATAAATTGTTGGGCCAAGTACCATTGCCCAGGGCAGTGTCTTGCCCAATGTCCAGGCTGTGCTGTTGCTCAAGAAGATCAAGAGTCACCACAAGGCCAAGGGCAAGTAACAGCCTAGCTTGGTTTGCAGCAACTCGAGTAAAGTCGAGCTCAACCACCAAAGGGTCTTTTCAGGGCCATTTAAAAAAAAGAGCATACAGTGAAAATGAGGTGTCCTTCCTGTCTAACCAGCCTATCTCCCAGATCTTCTCCCAGAGTAACTACTAGAATATGCATATGCCAGCATTATACGTATTACCTATCACTCCTTTTTATACATTGTAACATTGCAATCACATAGTGTTGCACATTTCCCCCCATTTAAATTATTCATTCATTCAATAAATATTTATTAAGCTCTTACTATGCACCAAGTACTGTTCCCAGTAAACAGCAGGTAACAATGAATGCCTTTAAAATAACTTATGCTGTAGTGAAAAGAGACAAGCAACAGACAAACAAATATATAAATATCGCTGTCAGACACTGTCAGGAGCTATGAAGAAAACAAAAGCACAATACAGAGTTGGAGGGGATCTACTATTTCAGGAGTAGTCAGGTCAGGTCTTTATGAGGGCTGGACATTGGAGCAGAGACATGAAGCAAGTGAAGAGTGGTCTCAACAGGAAACAGCAAGAGTAAAGGCCCTGAGACAAAGCATGCTTGACTCAAAAACCACAAAATTGGTATGGCTGCAGCATGAACAAGAGGGAAAATAGTGAGATGAAGTTGGACGGGCATCCAGGGGGCAGTTCTGGGTTTGTTGACTGTGACAAAGCTGTAGATTTTATTCAAAATGTGATGGGAAAATTGTTGAAAGGTTTTAAACAGGGGAAGGACATGATCATGTTTACATTTTTTTTTTTTTTTTTGAGTTGGAGTCTCACTCTGTCGCCCAGACTGGAGTGCAGTGGCCGCTCCCGGCCACCACAGTCTCGACCTGCTGGGCTCGGCGATCCTTCCATCTCAGCCTTTCAAGTAGCTGGAGGTACAGGCACGTGCTACCATGCCAGGCTAATTTTTTGATTTATTCTAGAGATGAGGTCTCGAACCTGTGGGCTCAGGCAATCCACTCACCTCAGCCTCCCAAAGGTGCGGGATTACAGGCTGAGCCACCGCGCCCGGCTCATGTTTACATTTTTAAGTGATCATTCTGGCTACTTGCTGGAGCATAGACAGGGGCAGGGGTGGGGGTAATAGTAGAAACAAAATCAGGACTAACTTTATCTATACTGAAGCTACATATATATCTACCTGGTCCCTCTTAATTCTTGCTCCAGTAATCTATCTTATTTGGTGTTCCACAATTTATTTACTTAATCCTCTACTGATAGACATTTAGATTGGTCAGAACCCTTTCTTTGTTTTCAGGAACCTGTTCTTTGCTTTCACAAACAACGGAGTAATTAATATATCCTTTGTGCTCAGGTTCCAGTATCTCTGCAGAATTATTCCAAGAAATGGAATTGCCAGACCTGAGTTAAAATAAATTATTTCCCATATTGAAATTAAATCTGGTGATCCAATTCTCACCCAAAGAAACACATTTATTCACTCTTTGCCACACCACCCCTTCAGAGATTATAAAAGAAAGGATTCTGCCACCCCTCCCACATCAGTTTTCTCAGTCTTTAAATATTCCCAGTCTAGCAAGCAACCGCTTGAGGCCCCATCTCCTCAACAAACGGTCTCCATGTCAGGTCACAGAGAGAGAAACTGAGGCACAAGACGCATCCAAGGCACAAGTACTACCTCACTCCCCCGCCCACAACCTTGCTGTACCCCTTTCCCCACTTTCCCTTAGGCCAGGTTCCAAGTCGCCGAGACCAACCGGGATCCCCAGCCGCACAGCACCCCGACTCCA
>NW_007248477.1:348514-353131 GCF_000164805.1 Carlito syrichta
GGCCGCCGTAGCGCGAGCGCCGCGGGAGTTCGACAGCCCCGGTCGTCACGGCAACGGGCTCCGCTGCGGGCTGCGGGCGCCAGGCTGCCCCCGGGAGGCGCTGCGGGCCGGTGGCCCCGCACCGCGAGGCACGAGGCGGCAGGTGAGCGGGGACCAGCGGGCGGTCGCGGCTCCCACCCTCGCGTCCTGTGTTGCCGCGGGCGAGGGACTGGGCCGCGGGGGACCCCAGGGAAAGAGGCAGGGGCCAGACCTTCGATCTTCGGCTGCGCCGGGGCCGGCCCCCGTACCCCTTGACCCCGCCCCGCGTTCAGGTGCGGCGCGCTGTCGGCGTTTGAGGGTATTTTTAGGCATTGCTTGGCCTCATTCGAAAGTTTCTTTAAAAAAAAAACCCAAAAACTCTTCTTATTTTGGGGTCGGGGAGTAACTCGAAGCTGTCGGAAAATGTGTGTGTGTACGGCTCTTCTGGGGCCAGAGAGGGTGGACTTCTATGCGTCAGTTTTATTGCCTGCAAAAGGGGGATAATGATAGCACCAGTCTTATGAGGTCGTTTCAAAGTAAATTTATATCTACAATTCTTGAAGGTAAGTCCTCAACGCTTGGGAGCTTTTATTATTACAACTACTACAAGGAGCTCCATTGTAGAGCATTTATTGTGAGCCAGGGCCCGGGCTGATCGCCAGGGGTGAAAAAGTGAATGAGACATCTTGTCCTGAGGGAGCTCCGCAGTTTTACGGAGGAAACAGATCCATAGACAGGAATTCACAATGATCCGAGCTATAGTTTTGGACACACAGAGGACTGTGAAGGCACAGAGAAGACAGTTAACCTAGATTTCGGGAGGTGAGGTTGGTGCGGATGATCAAAGAGAGCTTCCAAAAGAAAGTGACTTACAAAATGAGGTATGGAGGCTGCCTTTTTAGGGACGAGAAGACGAGGCTGGTGAAGTGCAGCCTGTGCAAAGCCCTGGGGAGAGTGCAGACTTCTTGGGAATCTGCAAGGATTTCAGGCAGGCAGGAGAGCAGGTTCTGAGAGCTGGAGGTGGTCTGGCCTGATGTTAGTTGAGAGATAAGCAGGTGCTCCTAGAAAGACTTTCTTTGTAAGTGTTAGGAATTGAGACTTTATCTTGGGGGCAATGGGAAGCCATCAAAGGGTTTTAATCAGGAGAGGGTGTGTGTGATCAGAGGTGTGGGTTCAGAAAGATTCATTTTTTAAATTTTTCTTTCTTGGTTTCATCATGCTTCCCGTCCATTTTTCAATTTGTAGCCGTTCACTTATGGTGAACACACACACACACGCACACACACACACGTCAAAAAATGTATACACATTTTAAGAGATGTTATCTCTGTATTATTTTTAGTTCACCATAATCAGAAGTGTCTGGATGCTGATAGTAACCACTTCAAGCACCTCTTGTAATTGCAGAAGTCAAACGTGATTTGTATTTTTCTTTTGTTATTGGTATATGTTGAGTATTACAATTTTTTATTTTTTTTTGAGTTGGAGTCTCACTGTGTCACCCACATTGGATTGCAGCGGCCGCTCCTGGCCACCGCAGCCTCGACTTGCTGGGCTCCGTTGATCCTTCCGCCTCAGCCTTCCAAGTAGCTGGAACTACAGGCGCACACTACCATGCCTGGCTAATTTTTGATTTATTGTAGAGATGAGGTCTCACCAAGTTGTCCAGGCGGGTCTCGAACCCGCGGGCTCAGGCAATCCACTCACCTCAGCCGAGTATCACAATTTTAATACAGTTTTTTCCTCTTAAAATGTATATACTTTTTTTGGGCACTCTTTGTGTACGTATGTGTGTGTATATATATGGCTGTGGGGCATCTCACTGGTCTTGAACTCCTGGGCTCACATGATCCTGCTGCCTCAGCCTCCCAAGTAGCTAAAACTGTAGGCACATGCTATCATGCTTAATTTTTAAACATATTTATTGAGCATCTACTCTGTGCCAGGCACTTTATAGGTAGTAAGGAAACTCCCTGTCCTCATGGAGATCATAGATTAGTGAGGAAAATGTGCATGAAGCAAATAATTACCAATGTGGTGAGAATTATGAAAGAGGGCATACTTAAAGTGAATCTAACCTACTTTGGAGACTTAGGGAGAGTCTTCTTAAAATGTCTGCAGAAGCCAGGCGTGATGGCTCATGCCTGCAATCCCAGCACTTTGAAAAGCTGAGGCGAGAGGATTGCCTGAGTCCATGGCCATGTTCAAGACCAACCTGGTCAACATGGTAAGACCTTGTCTCTACAATAAATTTTTTAAAAAATTAACTGGGTGTGGTGGCGCATACCTGTGTTTGCAGCTACTTGGAAGGCTGATGCAGAAGGATTGCCAGAGCCCAGGAGGCCGAGGCTTCAGTGGCTGTGAGCATGCCACTGCAATCTAGTCTGGGTGACAGAGTGAGACTGACTCAAAAAAAGATGTCTGCAGGGCATAGAGTTGGCCTTATGGGTGGTAGTCTAAGCATGTTCGAAAGTACGTTCATGGACTGGTACAGTGGCTTATGCACTTTAGGAGGCTGAGGCAGGAGAACTGATTGAACTCAGGAGTTCTAGACTAGCCTAGGCAACATAGACTATCTCTACAAAAATATAAAAAATTAGCCAGGCTTGGTGGTGCCTGCCTCTATTCCTAGCTACTCAGGAGGCTGAGGCAGAGGGATCGCCAGAAGGTCAAGGCTGTAGTGAGTTGTGGTCATGCCACTGCACTCCAACTTGGGTGACAGAGTGAGACCTGGACTCAAAAATAAAAAAAATTTTTAAAAGTATATTCATGGGACCAAAACAGTCCACCACAACTGGAACATAAAGATTAGTACCGAAATATTGAAAGAGATCCATTCATAGGGATTTTTTTTAAAAGGCCCAGATCATTCAGGGATACCACATTGCCCTGGAAGTCTTGGAATAAAGTCGTTCACTTAGGCTACACTAAAAAGAACTGGCTAGAGAAGTAGAAGAGAAACCATGAGAATATAGTCATTAAGGCTAAAGGAAGAGGCCAGCTTTTCAGGGTGTTGCTGAGATGTCAAGTAAGATAAGTTAAAAATTAAAATATGTCCTTTGGATAAATAAACAAGGAGGTCAGTGGGGACCTCATTGAGCACATTTGGTGAAACGATGGGGGTGGAATCTATAATATCGGCAGCTTTCAAGGTTCAATGTAATATATCAGTGGGATGAGCTAAGAGTGGGATGTGAGAAAGACGAAGTGTAGGCAGCTCAAAGAATTTTGGCTGTGAAGAGAGAGAGAAAAGGCTGGAGAGTGATTGGGGAATGAGGTGAAGGTTTTTTAAGAAAGAGAGATGAAAAGCTGTTGGCAAAGAGCCAGTAGAGAGAGGCAGCCTGAGAAGATCCAGGGTGTGCAGGGGAGAATTGATAGTATAACTTTCTCTAAGAAGGTGGGAGTGGAGGAGTCCTACAGCACAGATCCTTTTGTGGGAATCTGATGACTTCTGCTATTTGGAAGAGTAGGAAGCCAGGTAATTGCTGAAAGGAGAACACCAGTGTAATGCACAAACATAAATAAGTACAAGGTATACATGTGGAAAGAGTCACATTTTTCATTATTGACAGATGGTAGGCATTTATTGAACTAGTATTGTGTTAGGCACTCTTCATGCACCAATCTTAGTGAGTAGGAAGTCTACAATAGCCTTGTGAGATAGGCCCTGTTATAATCCCTAGTCGATGGATAAAGAAACTGAGGTGACATGTTCACCCAAGATCAGACGGTATTTGAATCTGGGTCTGTCTGGACCCAGAGCTTTTACTCTTAACTACTACCTAGATGTTTTAAATCTCTATCTATGATATGATTGTCTGCTGATAAATTTAAGAGAATTAAGATAAAAATACTTCGATATAAAAAGGCTAAGTGAACAAGCAGCTGTAAGATAGACAAGAAACCATAGCTTTATGCAGACAAATAATAGTCAGAAAATGTGATTGTAGGAGAAATTACAATAACAATAATAACTAGAAATAAACTTAAAAGTAAATATGCCCAGCCTATCCATAAAGAGTAAGAGTTGACTGGGGATAGAGTGGGAGGACAGGATTGGTGTTAGGGTGAAGTGTTTTTCTCATGGGAAAATCAGCATACTGATGCTACAAAAGGAGCAGATAAATAAACGAGTGTCTATCATAAGACAGAATGAGAAAGTATGTGAAGATATTGACTATAATGTTTTTATAATATTGAAAAAACTGAAAACTGGTTAAATTATGGTACAGTTATATGATGGATAATGTTAGCTATTAAAAGATAATTAGGTAAGAATACATCTATTAGAAAGGTGTTTACACCATATGGTTAGGTGTAAAAAAGCAGATTATACATACAGTATTTCTTTTTTTCTTAAGTTTATATGCATTTATAGAAAAAACTCTGGAATTACTGATTTTTAAAAAATACTTTTGAGCTGGGCTCGGTGGCTCAGCCTGTAATCCCACGCCTTTGGGAGGCTGAGGTGAGTGGGTTGCCTGAGCCTGCGGGTTCGAGACCCGCCTGGACAGCGAGACCTCATCTTTACAATAAATCAAAAAATCAGCTGGGCGTAGTAGTGCATGCCTGTACTTCCGGCTACTTGGAAGGCCGAGG
>NW_007248477.1:353451-355371 GCF_000164805.1 Carlito syrichta
CCCAGACTGGAGTGCAGTGGCCGCTCCCGGCCACCGCAGCCTCGACCTGCCAGACTCCGGTGATCCTTCCGCCTCAGTCTTCCAAGTAGCTGGAACTACAGTCGCGCGCTACCATGCCTGGCTAATAGTTTTTTTGATTTATTGTAGAGATGAGGTCTCACCAAGTTGCCCAGGTGGGTCTCGAACCCGCGGGCTCAGGCAGTCCACTTACCTCAACCTCCCAAAGGCACGGGATTACAGGCTGAGCCACGGAGCCCGGCTAAAACTATACTTTTTAAACAACTCTCTGTTTCCCTCCCCTAGCCCTTGGCAGCCATCATTCTGTTTTTGTTTCTATGAGTTTGACTACTCTAGATACCTCGCATAAGTGGAATCTTGCAGTATTTGTCTTTTTCTGACTAGCTTATTTTATTTAGTAGAGTGCCCTCAAGGTTCAGCCTTGTAGCATGTGTCAGAATTTCCTTGTTTTTCAAGGTGGAATAATACTCCATTGTTGCTTATACTGCATTTTGTTGGTCCAGTCATTCATTGGTGGATACTTAAGTTGCTTCCATCTTGTAGCTATTTGTGATAATGTTGCTACAAAACTTGAGTGTGCTAGAAAGGTAAGTTCCTTGTGTGTTTGCTATGAGGTCATGGGGAGATTTTTATTCCTTTCCTCATTGCTTCATTTTTTTTTTTTTTAATGAGCATGAATTGCTTTCACAATCAGAAATCAGGATCTATCCTGCTTAGGGGGATGGAGGAGTAAAGGTAAAAAGGGGCTGTGACAGCAGGAAGGGTATGGAGAGGGCAGATGTGAGGATATTTCAGAAGGAGAAGCAACAGGATTGATGACTAAGAGGGAGAGAAGATTGCAATATGAAACCTTCCTGGCCTCAGGTGGGAATGGACATCAGTCCTGCTGGGGCTTTGACTAGGAGAGGAGGGAGGAAATGAGGCTGGAGAGCCACCTGAGCCTTTGCCCAGCAATTTGGACTTTCTCCAGAAGGCAGAGAAAAGTCACTGAAAGGAAGTGAAACAATTTGATGAGACTTGCTTATAGAAAGATTACTCTGGCTATTTCTAGCTATTCAGCATGCTGAAGTCAGATAGTGCTACTATCGCTTGGTGTTACTTAGACTCCAACCTCTGTTATTTTCCTTTTATTTAAGATGAGCCTTTAGTGCTAAAAGATACATATCCACTCCTCTGAAAGGACCCGGAATATTTTAAACAAAATCTTACTTAGATTATATTGATGCCTAATTGTGTTCAGTTTTATCTCAACAACACAGCCTCCTATAAATTCACTTTCTGCCTTTAGTAGGAGAAATATGAATACTTGGGAAAGTAAGCAAGAAATATAAATAATTCAAGGTAGAGAACTTCAATTTATGGGAAATATCTTTGATACTCTCCTTTTTCAAAAAAGTGGCCAATATGTAAAGTAAACAGTGTCATATTAAGGATCTATTACAAAACAAAACTTCTTAGGGCCTAGAGGGATTCAGCCCACCACTCAGCTCTACTCCCACAAACCTGTGATTTCTCTCTGCATCCAGAGCATTACAGCTGTGCCAACATTTTAAAATAGCTCTGCAGTTTATAAGAGCTGGATTTCCAAGAGACGCAAATCCATGATCTCATTTTCATCCTCCCAGCAATTCTATCAGGGTAGGGATTATCATTCCCATTTTCAGATGAAAAAATTAAAGATCGCTTGGCTCGGTGGCTCAGCCTGTAATCTCGCGCCTTTGGGAGGCTGAGGTGAGTGGATTGCCTGAGTCCGCGGGTTCGGTACCCGCCTGGGCAACTTGGCAAGACCTCATCTCTACAATAAATCAAAAATCAGCCGGGCATGGTAGCACACGCTTGTAGTTCCAGCTACTTGGAAGGCTGAGGCAGAAGGATCGCCAGAGCCCAGCAGGTCGAGGCTGC
>NW_007248477.1:355391-361453 GCF_000164805.1 Carlito syrichta
CAAAAAAAAAAAAAAAAAATTAAAGATCAGAGTAGTGGAGTGATCTTTCCCAGCTTCTATCTCTGATAAGTCCTGGAGTTTGAATGCAGGTTTTCTAACTTCTTGTGTTTTTGTTTGTTTGTTTGTTTTTGTTTTTTTGAGTAGGAATCTCACTTTGTTGCTCAGGCTGGAGTGCAGTGGCAAGCTATAGCCATCGCAGCCTCAACCTGCTGGGCTCCAGCGATCCTTTCACCTCAGCCTTCCAAGTAGCTAGAACTACAGGCACACGCCACCACGCCTGGCTAATTTTTTAAATTTATTATAGAGATGAGGTCTCACCAAGTTGTACTTGTGGGCAGAGACAATCTTTTCGTCTTGGCCTCCCAAAATACTGGGATTATAGGCATGAGCCACCATACCTGGCCTACTTGCTTCTTATATTTTAGCTTTTTATTATGGAAAACTTTAAACATATACAAAAGTAAAAAGGATAATATAAAGTACTTGTATACCCATTCTTCAGTTTCGGTTTCAACAGTTATCAACATAATGCCAATTTTATCTCATTTATATTCCCCACCTTAGATTTTTCTAAAGCAAATCTTAGGTATTGTATAATTTCATTCAGAGATACTGTACTTCAGTATGCATATCTAAAAGAAAAGGACTTTTTCTTCCCCTTTTTTCCTATAATCACAATATCGTCACACCCAAGGAAATGAACGGTAATTCCTAAATATTACCCGATACCCATTTGGTATTCAGTTTCCTCAAGAATCTCATAAATGTCTTTTATTTTGAAAACCTTTATCATTCATTTATTTTTTTGAGTCAGGGTCTCACTGTGTTGTCCAGACTGGATTACTGTGGCATGATCATGGCTCACTGCAGCCTCAGCTTACTGGTATCAGGTAGTACTTTGACCTCAGCCTTCTGAGTAGCCGGAACTATAGGCACATGCCACCACACCTGGCTAGTTTTTTGGGTTTTTTTTTTTTGTAGAAACTAAGTCTCACCATGTTGTCCAGGCTGATCTCAAACTCCTGGGCTCAAGCATTCCTCCTGCCTTGGCCTCCCAAAGTGCTGGCATTATAGGTGTGAGCTACCGTGCCTGGCCTTATTATTTATTTATTTATTGTCTTATTATTTATTTCTGTATTGTCTTAAAGATAGGGTCTTGATCTGTTGCCCAGGCTGTTTTAGAAATAGGGTCTCAATCTGTTGCCCAGGCTGGAGTGCAATGACATGATCATAGCTCTCTGCAGCCTCGAACTCGTGGGCTCAAGCCATCCACCTGCCTCAGCCTCCTGGACTACAGGCGCATGCCACTCTGTCCAGCTTTCATAAATGTCTTTTTACAGTTGGTTTGTTTTCACTGGGATCCAAACAAGGTTCTCATATTACACTTAGTTAATTGTCTCTTAAATCTGTTAACCCATGGCAGTTTCTTCTCTTTTTTTCTCTCTTTGCTATTTATTTGTTGAAAAAATCAGATCATTTGTCCTGTACAATTCTCATATTCTGAATTTGGCTGATTGCATCCCTTTATAGTGTCTCTCTATTCCCTTTATGCTTTTTTGGCTAGTACACTTTATAGGTGGTGCTGTACACTTCCTGTTGCAATACATCAGGAGGCAATGAGGTCTAGTTAACTCTTTTTGTGTGATATTAAGATTGATCATTGGGTTCAGGTGTTGACATCATGATCCATTATAAGTTTTTCATCAATATTTCACAGGATGACTTTAGTGGCTACTAATGGTCTTTGGCTAGATCTGTTATTTCATTAGAGGTTGCAAAATGAATCTGTGTTTTCTTATGCCAAATCATGTGCTCTGTCACCTTGTCTCCTACCTACGCAATGCCATGTATTCTCTACTCTGGTAGGTGCAAAAAAATCTTTCAATTGGTAGCTTAATATAGTAATAAAAAAAAGTACCAGACCTCCATTCTCTGTCCAACACTAGCTGCTCCCAATGTTGCTTTCCTGGGTTGACCTTATATATTTGTAAACTCACACAAGGGAAAAGCTACCAGTATTAGTGTTTTTCAAGCTGTTGATTGTTACACATTAGTAGGTTGAAGAATTTGGAGGTAAGAGTCCCATCTTTTTTGGGAGGGTAAGGGTTGGAGTCTCATTCTGTTGTCCAGACTGGAGTGCAGTGACATACTCACTGCCACCCTAGTATCGACCTGCTGGGTTCTGATGATCCTCCCACCTCAGCCTTCCAAGTAGCCGGAACTACAGGCGCGTGCTACCACACCTGGCTAATTTTCTTTTTTTATTTATTGTAGAGACAAGGTCTCGCCAAGTTGCCTGGGCTGGTTTTGAACCTGCGGGCTCAGGCAATCCACTCGCCTCAGCCTCCCAAACCATCTTTTTTTAAAATTGAAAGAATAGGAAAAAAATCAGAGTGTGTCACATAAAGAGTAAGAATAAGCTTTGTTTTGTGAAACTTTTCACATATTTTGTTTTATATAAATCACTTTTGACTTTTTGGTTATATTAGACTGATGCAAAAGTAATTGTACTTTCAGACTGTGAACTTTAAATCATTATACTAGGCTCAAACACATCTTTTTTTTTTATAAACTGATGAATTCAGATTTTATTAAGCATGGTAAATAAAGAGCCAGGTGTGGTGGCCCATACTTGCAATCCCAGCACTTTGGGAGTCTGAGGCAGGAGAACCACTCGAACCCAGGAGTTCAAAATCAGCCTTGGAAACATAGAATAAAAAAATTAGCCAGGCATGGTGTTACACACCTGTAGTCTCAACTGCTTGGGAAGCTGAGGCAAAAAGATCATTTGAGCCCAGGAAGTTGAGGCTGTGGTGAGTTGTGATCATGCTAGTGTACTCTAGCCTAGGTATATACCTCTTTATGACAGTCTACCATCAAACACATCTTTATTAATCAAAATAGGAACCATCACAGTCAACAAATTTTTGCCACTGAAACATAAGTTTGTTTATTCCTATAGTGTAAAAACCCCTGCTTCTGGATTTGATGAACTCTTGGAAAGCATTTTCTTCATCATACTGGTTCTTGAAGCGTTTTTCCTGCAAAAAGTTGTCGAGATGATTAAAGAAGTGGTAGTCAGTTGGTGAGAGGTCAGGTGAATATGGCGAATGAGGCAAAACTTCATAGCCCAATTCGTTCAACTTTTGAAGCGTTGTTTGTGCGATGTGCAGTTGGGCGTTGTCGTGGAGAAGAATTAGGCCCTTTCTGTTGACCAATGCTGGCTGCAGGCATTGCAGTTTTTGTTGCATCTCATCGATTTGCTGAGCATACTTATCAGATGTAATGGTTTCGTTGGGATTCAAAAAGCTGTAGTGGATCAGACCAGCAGTAGACCGCCAAACAGTGACATTGACCTTTTTTTACTGTTTAGCTTTGGGAAGTGCTTTGGAGCATCTTCTCTGTCCAACCCTTGAGCTGGTCATCACTGGTTGTCATATAAAATCCACTTTTCGTTACACGTCACAATCTGATCGAGAAATGGTTCGTTGCGTAGAATAAGGGAAGATGACACTTCAAAACAAAGATTTTTTAAAAATTTTCTGTCAGCTCATGAGGCACCCGCTTATCGAGCTTTTTTACTTTTCCAATTTGCTTCAAATGCCAAACTGGTTAACGTTGAGTTCTTCAGCAACTTCTCATGTAATTTTAAGAGGATCGGCTTAGATGATTGCTCTCAATTGGTTGTTGCCAGCTTCCATTGGCCAGCCACTATGCTCCTCATCTTCGAGGCTCTTTCTCCTTTGCAAAACTTCTTGAACCACCACTGCACTGTACGTTCATTAGCAATTCTTGGACTAAATGCGTTGTTGAAGTTGTAGTTGTCTCTGTTTTCTCTGCTGCTTTATGGTCCATTTTGAACTCGAATAAGAAAATGGCTTGAATTTGCTTTTTGGCTAACTTCATTCCCATAGTCTAAAATAAATATAAAATAAACAGCAAGCAATAAGTTATTAGCAAAAGCATAAAGTGAGAAATGTGTATTAAAATAATGTACAACATGACCACATTTATTAAGGATGTATTCCAGTATCACACGGCAAACTTCAACTTGCAAAAACCGCAATTACGTTTGTACCAACCTAATACTTGATGCAGAGTAAATGATTCTAACCCGCACTAGAACCATTAAAGATATGCCGAAGCCGGGCTTGGTGGCTCAGCCTGTAATCCTGCGCCTTTGGGAGGCTGAGGTGAGTGGATTGCCTGAGCCCGTGGGTTCAAGACCTGCCTGGGCAGCGAGACCTCATCTTTACAATAAAAAAAAAAAAAAAAAAAAAAAATTAGCCGGGCATGGTAGCGCGTGCCTGTAGTTCCAGCTACTCGGAAGGCTGAGGCGGAAGGATCGCCGGAGCTCAGCAGGTCAAGGCTGCGGTGGCCGGGAGCGGCCACTGCACTCCAGTCTGGGTGAGTGAGACTCCAACTCAAAAAAAAAAAAAAAAAAAAAAAAAGGTATGCCAGGCCCAGCAGTGTGAGTTGGTTGGGAAGGGGAAGGAACTGAGGATGGGGCAGGAGTGAGAGGGTAGAGAAGCTGGCTCACCCTTTTCCTGTTTTTGTGAGAATGGGAATCTGGGACAGAGAGCCCAAGTTCCCATGCTCTTTATGAGAACAAGGGTACATATCCCTGATTTTGTTTCTGCCTCAATAAGAATGGGCTGAGAACATGAGCAGGTGGGCTATGTAGTGACACCAGTTATAAGGGACTAGGAAATGCAAACTTTGGGCTATAGCTCACATTTTAAAGCTGTAGAAACTGGGATTTGGAGAGCATAAATTCTCAGAATTAGCCAGTTAAGTGAGGGAGCCAAATTTCAAACTTTACCATATCCTGAAAATATTCCCCCCCCTTTTTTTTTCAGTCGGAGTCTCAGTTGCCTAGGCTGGAATGCAGTGGCACTCTGCTCACGGTCACCACGATCTTGACCTGCTGGGCTCAGGTGATCCTTCCACCTCAATCTTCCTAGTAGCTGGAGCTACAGATGTGCACCACCATGCCCAGCTAATTTTTTGATTTATTGTAAAGATGTGGTCTCACCAAGTTGCCCAGGCTGGTCTCGAACCCGTAGGCTCAGGCAATCCTCACCTCAGCCTCCCAAAGTTCTGGGATTATAGATGTGAGCCACCGCGCCGGCCTTCCTGGAAATATTCTTACTAAATGCTTGACTGTTCCTTGATGGTAACATCTGCATAGCATTGTTGTTATTACTGAATATGTGGTTAAAGCATTTAGCCCAGTGCCTGGGTTAAATATTAGCTATTATTATTATTTCGGAATTGTGTTTCACAATGTTGAATACTTAAGCCTCTTGTTATGTCAAGCCCTGCTGTTTCACTTTTCAGCTGCTGCTTTTGCTTCTATAGGGACTGGTGGCACATCCTACTTATTGAAGAAATGATTAGCAGTCTCCTTTGGTTTGAGGCGGCTAACAGCTACCAGATGTTAGATATTAGTACCTTGTTAGAGTGACTCTGAAAGTGGTAGGGTTTGGGGGGGATAATGGATACCGTGGAAACTAAAATGTGAGCACATAAACCCTTCTTTTTTGTTGTTTTTAATTAATTTATTATGATTATTTTACTATATATATATTTTTTAGTCGGAGTGTTACTCTGTCGCTCAGGCTAGAGTGCAGTGGCACCGATCATGGTTCACTACAGCCTCAACCTCCTGGGCTCAAGTGACCCTTCCCCCTCCACTTCTTGAGTAGCTGGGACTACAGGTGCACACTACCATGTCTGGCTAATTTTTAAATTTGTTATAGAGACAAGTTTTTACTATATTGCCCAGGCTGGTTTTGAACTCCTTAGATCAAGCAGTCCTCTCACCTCAACCTCCCAAAGTGCTGGGATTACAGGTGTGAGCTACAGTACCTGACCTAGTTTTAATTTTTATCAAAGTAATAATAAAGCCTTCATTTTATGCTGTAACATTCTCTGTTAGGAATCTCAGCTGCCTGAAGAATGACATATATACATATGTCATTTAAAAAAATGTAACTTCAGCCGGGCTCGGTGGCTCAGCCTGTAATCCCGCGCCTTTGGGAGGCTGAGGTGAGTGGATT
>NW_007248477.1:361673-364877 GCF_000164805.1 Carlito syrichta
GCGGCCACTGCACTCCAGTCTGGGCGACAGAGTGAGACTCCAACTCAAAAAAAAGAATCTCATTGGTTGTATTCAGCTATGTGTTCATTCCTGAACCAGTTCTTGTCACTAGGGTAGTGCCATGCCCTAATTGGCTTAGTCCTGGTTCTTGAACAAGTCATTTACAAGAGGGATGAAGTTATCTTTAGACCAATCAGAAACATAATTGTGTGTCTGTTAGGAAAGATGTTTTTTTATGAGTCGGGGAATAGAAGCTAAGTAGATTGGTCAACTAGGATCGCGTTGGCTGCTGTTAACAGTGCTTTAAATAAAACAGGTTACTTTTCTCTCAAAAAATATTAAGTTCAAAGTAGATAGTCTCTTGCTGGCATGGCAGTTCCACAGTGCCATCAGGCCATCTAGATCTTTCTGCTTCACCATCCTTACCATATAACTTGCGTTCTCACAGTCACTTTGTGGTCACAAGTGGGCTTCTGGCCCAACAGTCTTGAAGCAGGAAGTAGGAAAGGGAAGGACAAAAGACACCCTTTATAGTACCTTCAGTCCCAACTAACACATTCAGTTTACATCTCCTTGTCCATTCTTATTTGTGAAAGAGGCTGGTAAATGTAGTTTCTTGGGTGGAAACATTGTTGTTCCCAAGAACCCAGAGATTCTGTTGCTGTGGAATAAGGGGAAACAGATATGTCCTGGTGGTGGGCAGTGCCTACCACAGGATGCTGCCAACAGTGTCCACTATACCTCCACCTGGAGGGAACAGAAGTTTTTATATGTTTACTCTTTCTGTTAATGATTTTTTAATTAAACAAATGGGATCATACTTTACATAAGGTTACATAATTCATATTTCTCATTTAATTACATCACGAGTATTTTTTTCGTGGCAGTAAATGCATGATAGAATCTTCTTAACCATTCTCTACTTAACAGAGGCTAGATTAGCAGATCCTTTCCATTCTCACTATAAAGCATAATGTTTAATTCTCACAGTCCTCTGAATGTTCTCTGCTAGTAGATTATTCTGTACTCCATTGTTCATTGCAGTAGCTGCTGGCCACATATGGCTGTTTAAATTTAAGTTGATTAAAATTAAATTAAAAATTCTGTTTCTCAATCTCAAGAGCCACATGGGACTGGTGGTTACTGTATTTGGACAGCCAGATACAGAACAATTTCATCATTGCAGAAATATCTGTTGGACACCACTGCTTTAGAACACTGACACTTTATAGCTCTCACCCATTTTGTTTTATTTTTTTCTGAATAGGAATCTCACTCTATCTAAGCGCCCAGGCTGGAGTCCAATGACACTCTCATGGCCACCGCAGCCTTGACCTGCTGGGCTCAGGTGGTCCTTCTGCCTCAGCCTTCCAAGTAACTGCAACCACTGGTGCATGCCATCAACCCACCAAATTATTTATTTATTTATTGTAGAGACAAGTTCTTGCCAGGTTGCCCAAGCTGGCCTCAAACTCCTGGGCTCAGGCATTCCTCTAGCTTTCCTTTCCAATAAGATGACAGGTGTGAGCCACCACACCTGGCCCATTTGTTTTTTTTTTTTTTTTTTTTTTTGAGTTGGAGTCTCACTCGGTCGCCCAGACTGGAGTGCAGTGGCCGCTCCCGGCCACCGCAGCCTTGCCTGCTGGGCTCCAGTGATCCTTCCGCCTCAGCCTTCCGAGTAGCCGGAATTACAGGCATGCGCTACCATGCCCGACTGATTTTTTAATTTTTATTGTAGAGATGAGGTCTCGCTACCCAGGCGGATCTTGAACCCGCGGGCTCAGGCGATCCACTCACCTCAGCCTCCCAAAGGCAAGGGATTACAGGCTGAGCCACCGAGCCTGGCTGCCCATTTGGTTTTTTAAAAGTTTTAGGAGGTAGTGATTAAAGTCACCAATGTGGAACTAGGCTACCTAGGTTTGAATTCTTACTCAGCCATTTATCAGCTGTGAGACCTCAGGCAAGATTCTTAACCTCACTCTGCCCCAGTTTCCTTTTTTGTAAAATGGTGGTCACATAGTATGTAAATTGTGAGGATTAAAGAATTTACCATATGAAGAATACTTAGAAGAGTGCCTGGCAGATATTAAACACGTTATATGGGTGGTTTCTGTCACCCATGCCAACGCTGGCATGTCTCTGTTGCTTTTCTTCCTTCTTTCTCTAATAAACTTTGTTTTAAAATGTAAAAAAAAAACCCATACACACATATTACGTTTTTGCCATGGTATTGATGGGGATATTGATCAACAAGAGTCAGCTGGTTTTGTTCCCAAGCCTGTTTGAGTTTTACTTGTAATTACAAAATAATGAAATGTTATGTTAACTAATGAAATATGAGGACAAAAGGAAAATATACATTGCTTTTGTGAAAAGTAAATTGAATGTATTTGAAAGACCTGATAAAGGTAGATGGCTAAGAAAAAAAACGTTTTTGTCAAATTTGAACTGGAAGAGACCTCTGAAAAGGCTGAAAAAAAAGTTTATAAAAATATAGAATTCTGCCTTCAGAACACTTCACAGATGTCTTTTCAGTAAATGTGGCTCATACAGGAACTTTAATTGCTTGAACTAACTCTCAAAGAATAGACCTTGCTTCCTTATCAAGTATTTGGCAAACTGACACATTTTTAATAATTCCTCTTGTTAAACCCAAAATTCAAAATCCGAGAGACCACCAAAGAGCCAGCTCTGATGCAAACACACAAGGGTCTTTATTCAGGATCGAGTCTGGGCTCACGTTTGAAGCCACAGCAGCTTCAGGGACGAGAGCCCCGATCTAGTATGGCAAGCAGTTTTTATGCACAATTACAGAGGGAGGGGAAAGAACTTTAAACTTGTTTTTACACGATTGGGTAATTTCTCCTAATGGGTACGGGGGCACTTGGGATTGGTCTGGTCTGCTCAGCTACCTGTGATTGACGGGGAGCTGCTAAATGGGCAGGGTGGAATGTCAGATAAGCTAGGTTTAGCAAGCAGGCAGGAGGTTAAACAATGCAGAACCTATGTGGGGGGTTGGCTGGTGCCACCAGTCTACTGTTATCTAAGCAAAGGAATGTCCGGGAGGGGCTTATTGCTTAACATCCACACATTGCTAGCAGCAGTTGTGGAAGCAGTCGGTTATTTTATGAGACAAACAAAAATTAAACTTAACAAAGTTCTAAGTACAAACACTGCAAACAAATACAGTGAACGTGGGGTAGT
>NW_007248477.1:364957-378318 GCF_000164805.1 Carlito syrichta
GGGCTCAGGCAATCCACTCACCTCAGCCTCCCAAAGGTGTGGGATTACAGGCTGAGCCACCGAGCCTGTTAAAATACTTTAACTGTATTTTTAAAAGTGAGTTATACCATTATTAGTCCTGGTCCAATCAGGGAGAGAGCCTCTACTTTATTTCTTTTTAAATTGTTGTGTGTGGATTACTTTGTATCTGTTGAAATGAGTAATATCACCAAACTCTATTGTTGGACTTTTGCATTTTCAAGTCCAAGGATTATAAATGGTGCTCTGATGAGCTTCTTTCCAGCTGAATCTTCTCTAATCAGTAGGTTTTGATCCAAAGACTTTATAGGCATTTTTCTCCTTCTCATTGGGAGACCTGGATTTTAGTCTGGGAGCCATGATATCACACAAGAGGGCATGTAGCATTACAGGCCTTTTTAGCTTTTGGAGTTAGCTCCCTTCCGTCTGTTGACCACTCACTGATTTTAAGTACTGTTTAATATATCCAAAAGTTTGGAATGTCCCAGGGAGTTCACTGTAATGGAATTTGTCCTGATAAGACTTTTTCCATATCACATAGCACTTTATTTCAACTTTTCTTTTTATAACATTTCTCATGAATGTTTCTTCTCTATAATTATTTTTGCATTCGTTTTGTGTCTACTTCAAAACTCCTTTCTTGTTGAGGGTAGGAGTCCTTCCTTGGCTCTTTATATATCCTATCGTATAGTGGTTGATCAGTTTATATTTGTGGAATGAGTGGGTCAGTGTCACCTTCTTCTACTATTACATAGCCATCTTCAGTAACACTTCTGTTTAAATTATTGGAGGTGGAGGCTAGCCTTTTCAGTAGGTCGTAGTCCATGTTAGAACAAAATGTGTTAAATGTTTCTAAGACAGTTTCAGATATAAGCAAAGGTAGAACAGGATTTTAAAAACCTCATCACGCATCATCCAGCTTCAACAGATACCAACATTTCAGAGCACATTTTGACTTGGGATAAGAGTAAAGAGAACACGAAGACTTTGGGATAGTTGATTTGATTTCGTGGGGGAGAGAAGCAGGGCTTCTACAGTGGACAGGGCAGAGAAAGAGGAGGCTGATGATCCAAAGACAAAACGGCCTACCTACCTTATCTTACTTGGGTTGACATCTGAAAATGTAAAGAACAATGCCCAACTCATGGTGAGTACAGCTTAGGTGCTGCTGCTGCCACCACCATTCCTGTCACTACTGCGTAGCTTGAGGAAGCTGAGTGTGGTCACTGTGGCACTCAATAACTGGGTGATATTGGATACCAACCTTTCCATGCTTCAGTTTCTTCATCTGAAAAATGGGAATAATAACAGCATCTTAAACATAGCATCTTATATTACATAGGTAGTAAAATAATGCATGTATATGTGTTCTGGATTCATTAACATTAATCACAGTTTCTCAGGTATTGTTCTGGTCTGTAGGGACTGACCATCTTTCTGGAGTTATTTTGGGAGTCAAGCCAGTTCTTTCTATGTACTTTCATTGTAAGACTTTGTGATATTCACCCCAGAGTCATTTGTCAGCCTAGCAAATGAACATTATAGCATAGTAAGCTTTGTTTCCATTTGTAAAATGCTTTTTAAAGCATGAAAACAGTTTCACTTTATATAGCTTGTCCATACATGCACTGAAAAGGAAATACTTATCAGCCAAGTTGATAAAGGGATGAAAATAGTTTTCCTAAGGAGTCATTTGCTGGGGATTAGTGGTGGAAAAAATTTGTAACAGAATCTATTTCCCCATCTTTGAAATATAAACAGTATCTTGTTTGTCTAGATTTTTCTTATAACAGTTTGCTCAGTTCCTAATTAAAGATAGTTCTGTAATCCGCAGATTACTTAGCTGTTTTCCCCGTCAGAAATTCTTTAGAAAATCAGTTTTCATCTCTTTTAAATGGAGACTAAGTTTTAAATACATTGCCTTCTTAGTACTACAAGGAATTCTAATTATGTAGAACTTTATCCAAAACACACACACACACACACACACACACACACACACACACACATACACACACTAGTCTTGAGATAAGAATGAAATACTGTGGGAAGAGAAATGAAATATCCCTGATGATTATAATAATTTTCTGCAGTGTTTGTTTGGTTAGGACAGTCAGCTGTCATGTCCCCTGAGCTTGAGAGTTATATAAATACAGGTCGAAAAGTCAATGCTCTAGACTTAAATTCTCAGGAAGTTTTAAAACATTTAAAACTGTCACTTGCTATTTAGGTTTTTTTTTTTTTAAGTTTGATTTTTGTTGTTTCGGATATTAAAACTTTGGCCTTCATAGTGTTTGTGATTTATAACATCTTGTACTTTTACAGACTTCTTTATGCAAACAAATTAAACCCCAACTCTCTACCCCAAAGTAACAAAATCAAACAAATACAAGGTAGTTTTATCTCAAAATGAGTAATATCTGAATGCCACCATTTTGTCCCATGTGAACCCTTAATTTTTTTCTCTATAGATTATTCTATTTAAATGTCTTATTACACAGTCTTTTTTTCATCCCCCCTTTTTTTTTTTAGTCAGAGTCTTACTCTGTCACCCAGACTGGAATGCAGTGGCATGATCTCACAGCTACTGCAGCTTCAACTTGCTGGGCTCAGGTGATCCTTCAGCCTCAGCCTCCTGAGTAGCTAGGACTACAGGTGCATGTCACCATGCCCAGCTGATTTTTTGATTTGTTGTAGAGATGATGTCTTGCCATGTTGCCCAGGCTGGTCTCGAACTCCTGGGCTCAGGCAGTCCTCTGGCCTCTGCCTCCCAGAGTGTTGGGATTTCAGGCATGAGCCACAGCTCTTGGCCTTTTTTCTTGATTGTTTTTCCTGGGATTTCAGTGTATTTTATTGGTATTTCCCTTCAAAGATTTTGACACAAGTCATCTCTGGTAGTCTTCCAGTAAGTGTTGTATTAATTCTAAATAAACTTCTATTTGAGAAGATTGACAGGAAAAACTTTGGATTTTTATAAGAACCTTTCTCTTTGATACATTTTATGTCTCTTTGAGTAAAAAGGAAGTCAGGAGGGGGTCTTTTTTTTTTTTTTTTTTTTGAGTTGGAGTCTCACTGTTTTGCCCAGGCTGGAGTGCCATGGCACACTCATGGCCACCCCAGTGTCGACCTACTGGGCTCCAGCGATCCTTCTGCCTCAACCTTCCAAGTAGCTGGAACTACAGGCATGCACTACCATGCCCGGCTAATTTTTTATTTATTGTAGAGGTGAATTCTCACATGTTGCCCGACTGGTCTCAAACATGTGGGCTCAGGCAATCCATTAGCCTCGGCTTCTCAAAGTGCTGGGTTTATAGGCTGAGCCGCCGAGCCCGGCCAGGAGGGGTCTTAATGTACTCCTTGATCTTCCTTGTTAATCATTTTAAAATGAAATTTGGAACAAGTTGTAACTTCTGAAGGATTGGGGGATTTTATTTGCTCCCTGAGGTATACTTTATTTTTTCACTTACTGGGTTTTTAGGACCAATTTTATTCTTTCATTTAAACATATACTGAGCCAGGTGTGGTGGCCCAGCACTTTGGGAGGCTGAGGCCAGAGGATTGCCTGAGCCCATTTGAGACCAGCCTGGGCAACTTGGCAAGACCTTGTCTCTACAATTTAAAAAAAAAAAGTTAGCGTGGTGTGGTGGCACCTGTTTGTGGGTCCAGCTTCTTGGAAGGATTGCCTGAGCCCAGCAGGTTGAGGCTGTGGTGACTGTGGGTGTGACACTGCACTCCAGCCTGGGCCACAGAGTGAGACTCCAACTCAAAAATAAATAAATAAATAGATAAATAAATAAAACATATGTTGAGCATCACTGTGTGCTTAACATTGTGTTGCGTGTTTTACATATTTGAGCTCATTTAATTCTCACAGAAGCATTGTTAGGTAGATACAAGGAAGTTTCAAAAAATTTGTGGAAGAATGTAATTAAAAGATGGAATAACAAATAAATACTTTATTTCTCAACATTAGCTCCATCAAATTCAAGACACTTTTGTAAGTGATGATACCAGCCATTTTAGGCCATCCCTAAAGAACTGAGGGTTTTTGGGAATTTAACCATGTCAATGCTATCTTATTTGCATTATTAACTGAAGAAAAATGGGTGCCCTTTAAAAATTTTTTAAGATTAGGAAACAAAAGTGTTGAACCCGGGACTCTAATGAGAGAGATAGAGACCACAAAGAGCCAGCTCCGATGCAAACACACGAGGGTCTTTATTCAGGCTCAAGTCTGGGCTCACGCCCGAAGCAGCAGCTTCAGGGACGAGAGCCCCGATTCATAATGGCAAGCAGTTTTTATGCACAATTACAGAGGGAGGGGAAAGAACTTTAAACTTGATTTTACATGATTGGGTAATTTCTCCTAATGGGTACAGGAACACTTGGTATTGGTAGGTGCTGCCCATGATTGACAGAAACCCACTTAATGGGCCGAGTGGAATGTTAGATAAGTTAGGTCCATGCAGTCCCTGCATATGAAGTAACCTGAGCCGGCAGGCAAAGGGTTACATTAGCCCTTTAAGTTTCCATCCCAAGGTATGCTTAGGAAAGCTTGTTTGCTTAACATTTACATAACATAACATGGTCATTATGGGACAACAAAAGCCAAACTTAACAAAGTTTTAAATATGAATGCTGCAAACACATACAGTGAATGTGGGGTAGAAAATCATATACTAATTCTGGGAATTTATAAAATATCACAAGTGTATTATAGCAAGGCGGTTTCTTTTATAAAAGTCTTTGTTCCCTGCAGGTTTACATAGCCACTGCGTGTAAATTATCACTGGGATAAAAACCGGTGATAGAGAGCAGCTGGCGCCTCTGAGTCTGCTGCCACCTTGTAGGAATGTCTGAAAGGGGCTTATCGCTTTATCATTTACATCCCGTTGTAAAAGCAGAAGTTAGCCTACTAATTTGGGGCTGACAGTGCTTAACCCAAGAGTTCTAAATACAAACACTGCTTACGCCATTATACAATTGGTCACGACCCGGCACCCGACATATGCCTAATTCTACGGGGTCTGAGGTAGGATTTAAAGTACTAAGATTTCATTTGAGGTAGAATTTAAAGTACTAAGATTTCATAAAATACATGAGGTAGGAATACACAAAATATATAGTAAACATGAGGTGGGGATATATGAAATATAGTGAACTAAACGCTACTTTTACAGCAAATAAGTTTCTTGGTTTCTTGGGTCTCTCAATAGCATGCTCTTAACCTAAATCTATTGTTGTCCTCTCAAAAAGGAAGTCAGAAGGAGCCAAATCAGGACAGTAAGATGAGTGCATAATTTCCCATTGAAATTCTTACAGAATTGCCCTTGTTTGATGAACGGAATGAGCAGGTAGTGAAGAACTCTCTGGTGAAGCTTTTCTGGGCATTTTCTGCTAAAGCTTTGGTTAACTTTCTCAAAACATTCTCATAATAAGCAAATGTTATCATCCTTTGGCCTTCCAGAAAATCAACAAACCAAATGCCTTGAGATCCCAAAAACTATTACCATGGCCTTTGCTCTTGACCAGTTCGCTTTTGCTTTGACTAGACTACTTCTACCTCTTGGTAGCTGTAGTTTTGATTGTGCTTTGTCTTCAGAATCATATTAGTGAAGCCATGTTTCATCTCTTGTTACAGTTCTTCAAAGAAATGCTTCAGGATCTTGAACCCACTTGTTTAAAATTTCCAATGAAAGCTCTACTCTTGTCTGCAGCTGATGTGGGCACAACAATTTTGGTTACCATCAAGTGGAAGTTTTAATTTTTCAGTTAAAATTGTGTAAGCTGAGCCAGTTGAGATGTCTATGGTGTTGGCTGTCGTTTCTGCTGTTAATCATTGGTCCTCTGCAGTTAAGGCACAAACAAGATTAATGTTTTCCTTACAAATTGATATGGATGGTCTGCCTTAGGGTTTTGTCTTTAAAATTGTTTTGTCCCGCCCAACCTTTCAATTCGTTGTTTAGCATAATAGTCTCTAGTAAACTTTTAGGTTCCTCGTCAAGGCCAAAGATCAAAGATCACTCTTTGACTGGCCAAAGTCATAAAAGTAATAATATGAACACCTTTGGTCAAGGAGTTTGTGAGTTGCAAATGTCTGAGTTTGTGAATTGCAAATGTCTAACAAGTCTCTTGCAGGAGACCCCCCCACCCCAGGGTTAACCTAGTCAGCCCTTTGTGACTTACTGACACAAATAAACCCCACCAAGGCAACAATCATGTGACTAACCCAACCATCTGCCTGCTGTCCATCACCTGTCATTACCTGCGCTTGCCTGCTCCCTTGTGATGACGTGGAGCAGACCACCACCCAATCACTTTAATGATCTTTACCCATCAAAGGAAATGGTTAAAAGGACTCAACAACATGCAACCAGTGACCATTGCCTTGCTGTACTCTGGTGTGACCATGTGCTCTTTGAGCTATGGCTGTTGCCACACTTCCTGGCTTTGGCTCCCTCCCCCACCTTGGGGAGGTGAATCTTCTCTCTCCCTTCTCTTTCTCTAATTTACTTTTAAATAAACTTTTCTTTCTTTGAAAAAAAAAATCATCTTGTCCCTTCTTCAAAAGAGTTATCCATTTGTAAACTGTGAATTTCCTGGGGGCATTGTCCCTATGCACTTTTTGTAAAGCATCAGTGATTTCACCTTTCCTCTACCATAAATTAGATGTTTGTTCTTGCTTCAATTTTAACAGAATTCATATTGCTCTGAGAGAGGCTTTTCAGACTGATATCTTACCTTTCTTAGTACTTCAAATGAGATCCTGTTTAGACATATGGTAAAAAGTTGGTATGAGTTTATTTTAGTGCAAAGATTTTTGAAACTCAAGCATAGTTTTTTAAATAAGCATTTTCCATGAACTTATTGAAGACCGCTTATATGATCTAAATGCCTAGTTGCTTAAGCTAAAAACGTTATCTTCTTCATCCTTGATCTCTCTCACTCTCCTCTCCATGTGTAGTCCATTTGGTTACATTGCTATAGCAGCAAAACACATCCTGAGGCAACCCAGAAGCATCAGAAAATGGCAGCAGCCTCTTTGCTGGTCTCCCTGTTCCCTTCTTACCCCACTATAAGATAAATACATAAATACACAAACACATACATACATATATATCTGTTCATATATACATCTCCATTCTCCACATAGCGTCCAGGGTGATCTTTTTTTTTTTTTAATTTGAAATACTTGTAAATTCACATGCAGTTGTAAAAATAATGCAGACAGATCCTATGTATTCCTTATCCAATTTCCCTTAGTAATAAAATTTTGCAGAGCTATAGTCTAGTATTTCAACTAGGATGTTGATATTGATACAATCTACCCATCTTGTTCAGATTTCCCCACAGTATGATCTTTTAAAAACATAAATTTGCTGGGTACAGTGACTCACACCTGTAATCCCAGCACTTTGGGAGGCGGAAGTGAGAGAATTGCCTGAGCCCAGGGATTCAAGACTAGCCTGGGCAACTTGGCAAGACCTCATCTCTACAGTAAATCAAAAAACTTAGCTGGGTGTGGTGGCACTACTTTGAAAACTGAGGTGGATGGTTCGTCTGAGCCCAGCAGGCAAGGATGCAGTGGCTGTGAGCATGCCACTGCACTCCAGCCTGAGCAACAGAGTAAGACCCTGATGCAAAATAAACAAAAAAGCCACATAAATTTTGACATGTCACTCCCAGCTTAAGGTTCTTCAGGAACTTTCCACTGCACACAGATATTGAAATCCCAACTCCTTAACACAGCTCCTCACAGCCTGTGGGACCTAGCTCCTGGCTGCCTCTGCAGCCACGTCGTTTTCCTTGCTCACTAGGTTCTTTCTTTTCCTGCAGCCTGTGTTGCTAATTCCCTTCTCAGGGCCTTGGCACACTGTGTTCTCTCTGCCCGAGCTTCTCTTCCCCAGCATTTCACATGCTAACATCTTCTCTTCCTTGGGCTCAGCTCAGATGTCACTTCCTCTAGTCAGCCTTCCCATAGCCTGACATAGCCTGCTCTCCACCCTCTCTAATTCACCTGTCCATACTCTGTTTAATTTTCTTTTTAGAACTTGTTGCTGTCTAAAATTATCTTACTTATTTAATTGCTTTTTGTTCAGTAGAAGGTAAGCTAAGGAGAGTGGGAACTTTGGGCTATTTGCTGCTCATGTCCAGTACCTAGAAAAGGACATGGTGTTTTGTAGGTACTTGATAAATGAATGACTGAACCTTACGCATGGGGACACTGAGTTTCAAAGTGATTAAGTAACTATCTGTGGTTACACAGCTAGTAAGCAGTAGAACCATGAATGGAAGCTACAGGCACAATGGCCCTAAGGTAGAGGTAAGTTTGGCCTGTCCAAAGAACAGGCAGGACCTTAAGGCTGGGGGATAGACAGTGAAAGCTTGAGTGGTACAATTTCAGCTAGAGAAATAGGGTCCAGGTCACCTCAGGCTTTGAGGACCATGACAAGGCGTATGGATCATTGGGAGGTGGGAAGTATTGGCAGGTTGTAAGTAAGGGGATGCCATGAGCAACATGGTCCAGTTAGCTTGCTGAAATTCTACACTGGTGCTGGTACCATAGTCCTGGTCTGAAGGATATTTTCCTTTTCCTTGGTTTGTACCCCCCTCCCTCCACCACATGTATACATTTCTCTTTGAGACCATTTCAGGAAAAGAACGCTGGTCCTCTCGCCTTCAGAACACCACCTGTTGACACATCACATGGGTCCTGTCAGTAGGAAATTCGGGCAGAATGATGGGTTTGCTGGAAGGGAAAGGAAGACATAGCATGTGCTAGGCTCTGCATGCCCAGGAGGAGGTACTGCGCAGCACCCAGTTCAGTGCTTCAGCAGTCCTGGCCTGTGGTGAGCATGCAGCAGGTGCTGCCTGGAATTCCTGGGACCACCCTTGTCTTTCTTTTAGCACAGAAGACATTGACAGTGATTTAAGTGTTCTATTTGGGGCAAAGCCTTTGGGTCAAGTTTGATCTGGGGCAGCTTTAAAAACAAGGACAGGTTTGTCAGAGAGCAATTGTAGCTGCCTGGATCCAAGGAAGATTTCATCATGAGTGTCCTGTAGGAGGTCAAGAGAAGCCTAAGAGAATACACAGCAAAGAAAGACCTGGCCTTGTCCTTAAGGAGTTTGAGGCCTGTTTGGAAAGATACATACAGATTGGAAAGCAATAACACTGTGAGGCTGTGCTAAGTTATGTTCTTGGGAGGAGGATGGGGAGCACAGTTAACTAAGGGCTGAGTCTGGCAGGACTCCCAAAGGAGCTGGTACTTAGCTGCATTTTGAAGGATGAGTAAGAATTAAGAGGGAGGAAGGACAAAAGGTGTTCAGGTAGGATGGGAAGAGAATAAAGTCAGGAGACGTGTGAGAAAACAAGTGCACTGGAGAGTCAGAGGCAGAGTGAGATCATTCTGACTGGAGCGTATTCAAGAAGGGGATGGGGGAAAGGATCTGCTTGGAAAGAAATCATGAAGAGGACTCTTGGTCAAGAATTTCTGGGTCAGGTGCAGTGGTTTACGCCTGTAATCCCAGCGCTTTGGGAGGCGGAAGCCAGAGGATTGCCTGAGCCCAGGGATTTGGGCAACTTAGCGACAACTTGTCTCTATAACAAATCAAAAAATTAGCTGGGCATGGTGGCATTCACCTATAGTTCCAGCTACTTGGGAGGCTGAGGCAGAAGGATCACCTGAGCCTAGTTGGTAGAGGCTTCGGTAACCATGAGTATGCCACTGTACTCCAGCCTGAGAACAAAGTGGAAATCTGACTTAAAAAAAAAAAAGAATTTCTAACCTTTCTGCTTATGCAGGTAACTCAGGGTGGAGAGATGGGCAGGTGCATGGGTGAAGGACGACTGAAATATGATGACAGAGCTATGACTTCAGTCGTGCCTTCTCTATGCCAGACTGTGTTCTAAGCATCTTTCATTTATTAACTTATTTAATTATAGCAGCTGTATGAGATAGGTACTACTATTGTCCTCATGTTACAAATGGAGAAATTGAGGCAGAAAGTGGGAAAGTAACCTGCCTGCCTAAAGTCACAGATTTCTAGAGTTAGTGCTCTCAACCTATATTATGACCACTCACTTAATAAGGGCTAGATGTATTTTCCGCTCCAACTTTTTACTATGAAAAATTTCAAGCACACTGAAAACATTAAAAAGACTACAATGAGCATCTGTATCAAAAATCTAGACCAAACAGTTGTAAATGCTTTGCTGCATATGCTATATCTGCGTGTGTATGTGTGTTTTCCTTTTTTGTTGAACTATTTGAAAGTACATTATGGAGATGGTAAGTACAAAACAAACCATTATCTTCCTTTTACATGGTAGGTGCATTCTTGGAAAACACATTGTCCCTAAAACCATGCAAATGTACTTTGCTCCTTGTAGAAGGAAGTGAAGTTCCAGGCATGGATAACTATAAAGAGGTTTTACATGAATACCTTGGTATTGGAAAGTCAGGTAGGGCCAGGGACACTTTTTGTTTCTGTAAGACAGCCCCATGATTCGCTGGCTATTTCCATCCTGGTCTCCACATACTAAATGCCCATGTGAGTGAGGAGGCAACCAAATACTGTGACAACCAAAAATCCCTCCCCTTCTCCCACATTTTCAGAAAGCCCCCAGCAGACTGTGCCTGTTGAAAGACATTGACTTGACTAGTCCCCTAATGAAGGAGGTACAGACTAAATTAAAAGAAAACATATGCTCACAGAGCCCTACTATAACAACTCAGTGTGGAAACAGTGAAGGTGGTAGAACTTGTCTGTAATGTTCCTTTTTTTTTCTTTGAATGATTATGTATCAGGAAAACTGAATTAGTTACAATCATGAATGTTCTAGGTTTGTATACAAATATTCATTTGTTCAGTTATACCCTACTACCACCACCACTTTGTTCCAGAAAGGTCATATGGCAGTTTCTGATTTACTTAACCATTAAGAGAGTCTCCTGTGTATTTGAGTAGACGAGGAAATATTTCTGTTGCCCAAACTGGAATGCAGTGGCACGATCACAGCTCACCACAGCCTTGACTCAGGCAATCCTTCTGCCTCAGCCTTCCAAGTAGTTGGGACTACAGACATGACATGCCTGGCTAATTAATTTTTTTTTTTTTTTTTGGTAGAGATGAGGTCTTGCTGTGTTGCCTAGGCTGGTCTCAAACTCCTGGGCTCAACCAATCCTCCCACCTCAGCCTCCCGAAGTGCTGGAATTATAGGTGTAAGCCACCACATCCAGCCTGCTTTCCCCGTAAAGGGACTTGAATAGACCCAGGGACCACAAAATACTGAATCGTTTTTCCAGCTTTGTCTGTCTCTGTTTTGTTAGAGATACCTGAAGTGTTCTCATCTGTACTGCTCCCTGCACTCCATTGATCTCTTTTCACTGTTGCCTAGGTTCATTTGTCAGATTTATCTCAAATGCCATATTGTTCATGAACCTTCCTCAGAGCCCTGCATCAAGATATAATCTGAACCCGCATAGCACATTCTCTCTCATGATATTAACCACAGACTGCCTGTGTTACATTTGATTGTGTGTTTCCCTTGTCTTCCTTCCACATGTATTTCAGTAATAATTTTGTGGGCAGCTCCTATGTGGCAGGCCTTGTTCAGATCCTGGAAGTAGAGAGATGAATCTCTTCTTTTTCTTCTTGCTTTACTTTCTTGATAATTGGAGTGGTCTCTTCTTGCCTTGTGTTCTCTGTAGTACCTGGTACATTGCCTTGCACGAGCTGATTTATATGTATTTCTGAATTTAATTTGGAATAAAAGGAAACATGCAAGCACTTCCAAGTCAGATCTGAGTTAAATTCTGGTGCTGTCACCATGCAGCTTTAGAAGATTCACTTAACCTCTTTGCTCCAGGTTTCTTATCTATAAAACATTGATAATAACACTCATCTTACAGGATCGTTGTAAAGTTCAAAGGTGAATTGTATGAAGTGCCTGGCAGAGTTATTGGCACATGTAGGTGCTCATGAACTGGTAGTTACTGTAAAGGAGGCTCAGTCATTCCTTGAGGTCACTGAGTGAGCAGTGGGAGCATTTAGGATCTTAATTGTCTTGAGGGAAATTGCTTACTTAGTCTTGGGGCTTCTCCAAGAAGAAACAGGCTCTGGGGAAGTTCTGACCCATCGCTGATTAGCTGCTCCCTTTTTAGAGTCAGCAATCTATGTTTTTGAGCTACTTATATAATGTATGCCACCTGTTATTTATGTATTTTTAGAAGTGGGAGTTGGGTAATCCTAATCCTGTCAGTAAAAGAGCAAATTGTTTACCAGAAGCAGAGCTTTTTTCTTAACACTGACTCACACTGACTCATCCTTCTCATTTTCCTTCCCACCGCCTCATAACAACTTGCAGGGGAGAGAATTTTTAGGGAATTCAACTGGCTTACTTTTTTTGACTTTGCAAAGTTGAAAACTTGAAGGTATCATGTCATTAATTCCATCTCAGGAAAGTCTAAAGTTTATACTGCCTTGGAGTGGCCAATATGACCAATGCCATGTAGTGAACATCTCATATAAACCCTTGTCTGGACAAACCAATTCTGTTGTCTGAGAGGTTAGACAAATGCCTGAAGTGTACATGTTAAGAGTAAACAGATTTGCTCTTTGAGAATTGTTCTGTTGAACCTGAGGAATTTCCTCTTCTAAGATAGGAAACCCGAGCAGAATTAGAGCCAGAACTATGATGCCTTCACAGATGGATCTGAGATGACAAGACACACAATTCAGACAGCACATTAGATTCAGCAAAATGGTAAAGGGAGATTTATAGATCAGAATGGCTAATATCCTTCTGCCTTCATTTGCCATTCATTATGTGAATATTTACTGATCATCTGGTGCAAGCGTTATAACAGTGATTAATAGAAATACAGTGCCTACTGTTACGGACCTTGTCATCTAATGCTTGTTTGTAGTAAATGCTAAGGGAACATGGAGGTGCCTTGGCCTGCACATGTGAGTATGCGCTTGTGCATGAAGGGAGGAGGGAAAGCTTCCTGGAGGAAAAGGCACTCAACATGAGATTGGTAGGGTAAGTAGGAATTAACTTGGGAAAGGAGGCTATGGTAGTGGAGGATGGCTGAAGAGTATTCCAGGCTGAAAGAGCCAAGAGCCATGAGGGGAAAAGTCTTGAACTGAAAGAAGTTCCAATGTGACCACAGATCAGTAAGGGGGAAGTGTGGCACAAAATAAATTTGGAGAAACTAGTGGGACCAGATCATGCAGAGCATTGTAGACCAGTTTATTTATTTATTTATTTTATTTATCAGTATTTTTTATTATGATGTTGTGGGGTACAGTTAAGGGTTAGGTATACAATTACATTTCAT
>NW_007248478.1:0-4581 GCF_000164805.1 Carlito syrichta
CCTGGACGATATAATGAGACCCTGTCTCTTGAAAAGAAAATTAAGTAATTAAAAAACCCCTGTTCTTTAGTTCTTTATATCCATGGAAAGGGTCATAGATGTCCCTTTCTCTGGACTGAGACATAAAGGTGAATGGGCCAGTGCCCCATCTTCATGTTGGTTTGCAAGTTATATCCTATTTTTTAAAGAGAAAATAAAAATCAAAGAACGCTCCAAGAGGTTAGAAACTGTTTCCTGTTGTGTCATATTCACTATTGAATCCTCAGAATTCATCACAATATTTGTTATATTTGATTAATGAGTAACTCATTCAAGTGGATAAAGCAAAGTGAAGGATCAATGGTCCGCTGGAAAGCAGGATAGCTCCTTTCGGACATACTGGTGGAAAAGCATGATCTTGTAGATGACATTTCCAGGAATGTATTTATTGCATGAAATCCAGTCTATCTATCTACATTTTCTTTGTGTTCCAGCGATGTTTAGGCAGATGTGAACGTTACGCTACAGCAGGTCGGTCGGCTCCGGCTGGAAAGACCATTCATGATGGCGCTGCCATTCATCTGAGCCGTTGTACAGTCTGTTTGGTCGGGATGTCTGGCTTTGTGCCCTCATGCTTTTGCCTGTGGTCCTCTTTTGTGTTAGCAGCTGCTTCTAGTGGACCTTTGCGTACGTTTAGCTTAGTTATGCCTTTGATAAGCCTCTGAAGACGTGGGCTGCATGTTCGCGTTTTGCAGAAAGCGGCTCTCTCTACACCGTCATGGACTACTGTGAGGGAGGGGATCTGCTTCAGCGAATCAGCGCTCAGAAAGGCGTTTTCTTTCACGAGGAGCAGGTGAGTCAGCCTGGGGGTGACGACTCTCCCTCCGTTATCGAGAAGGGGTTCAAAATTTGTTTTTTATGTGTGTATGTATTTATTTATGTAAAAAAATTCCTTCGAGTCGGGGTCTCGCTCTGTCACCCAGGCTGGAGTGCAGTGGCATGCTCAGGGTGCTCTGCAGCCTCAACCTCCTGAGCTCAAGTGACACTCCTGCTTCAGCCCCTCGAGTAACTGGGACTGTAGGCACACGTCACCACGCCTGGCTAATTTGTGTATTTTTCTGTAGAGACGAGGTCTCACTGTGTTGCCCAGACTGGTCTCAACCCTGGGCTCAAGCAATCCTCTCTGCCGTGGCCTCCTAAAACGCTTGGGTTGCAGGTGTGCGCATCCGCATCTGGCCCTTCATGTTTATTTTTGACTACAAATGCTAATTATAATTACTAGGGTAGTTTGGATCACTTCCATTGTCTTAGTCACATTTCCCTCTAATTAGTTCCCACCCATGTCCAATTCCCTATCTCATTTCTGGCCTATAATAATGCAATATGAATTATATCCAATATATTTATACACACACACACACACACACACACACACACACACACACACACACACATCTTTGTGTATTAGTCATTGTAACTGGTTAATTCTCTATCCTGTCAACCTTACTTACTCCTGCCAGCCAGACCATTCTTCCTAAAATGTGATTTGCCAGGTGACTCCAGCAGCTCTAGAAGCCTTACTTTGGTAGCTGCATTAAATTCAATCTCTGGGCCAGAGTTGGTGGCTCAGCCTGTAATCCCAGCACTTTGAGAGGCCGAGGTGAGTGGATTGCCTGAGCCCACGGGTTCAAGACCAGCTCGTGCAACTTGGCAAGAACTTATCTCTACAAAAAAATTTTTAAAACTTAGCTGGGCATCATAGTGAATGCTTGTAGTTCCAGCTACTTGGAAGACTGAGGTGGAAGGATCGCTGGAGCTCAGCAGGCTGACGCTGGGGTGGCCATGAGTGTGCCACTGCACTCCAGCCTGGGCAACAACAACAACAAAAAAAAAATCCAATCTCTGTTTTGATTTCAGTCTTCGTTTTGAGTGCAGTGGCATACTCCTGGCCACCACGATCTCTGAAATAGGGTCCTGCCCTATCTAAGCAGCCTTATTTTTTCTATTCCCTAGTCTGCACCCCTTCAGTTTGTTTTAACAGTTACTTACTAAGCACGTGCTTTGTGTTGGGCACTGGCTGTGTGTGTGTGCATCTTGTTCTCCTTCCTGTGTGTTTACTTTGATTACTTTATTTTAGTAAGGCTTTCCCTCCAACTCTATTCTTAATATTCTGCCTTTTTAAAAAAAATTCAGCCGGGCTCGGTAGCTCAACCTGTAATCCTGCGCCTTTGGGAGGCTGAGGTGAGTGGATTGCCTGAGCCCACGGGTTCGAGACCCGCCTGGGCAGCGAGACCTCATCTCTACAATAAATCAAAAAATCAGCCAGGCATGGTAGTGCGCGCCTGTAGTTCCGGCTAGTTGGAAGGCTGAGGCGGAAGGATCGCCGGAGCCGAGCAGGTCGAGGCTGCGGTGGCTGGCAGGCCACTGCACTCCAGTCTGGGTGACAGAGTGAGACTCCAACTCAAAAAAAAAAAAAAATTCAGCTCAAATCCTAGCTTCTTTACATTTTCATAACTATTCTAATCTTCTCCTTTTCTTAAATTCCTATCACAGTTTTCATTATCACCCATTGTTAGTTTTAATGCTTTTACATAGGGGAATAGAGGGAATAGAATGTGCTAGGAGTATTGTATTTGTTGTCTCTTTAAATTATAATAATGCCATGAATTAGTGTATTTTTTAAAATTTAGTTGATAAGGAAACTAAGAGGGATTAAGTAACTTGCCCAAAATCATTGTCAGTGAATGAACCTACTTCTGTCTCACTGCAAAGTTTGTAAAATTGTCTTTTCACAAACTTAAATTGTGAAAGTATTAAAATATTCAGAACTAAAAAGTCTTCTTTCTCCACCCTTTTGTCCCTGAGATTACACTGTTTTTAGTTTGGGGTGTTCTTCCAGACTTTCTTTTCCATACTTGTGGCTTTACACACACACACACACACACACACACACACACGTATGGACACCTTCAAAAATGGGATATCCTCCATGCCATGTTCTGTCTTCCTTTTGTTACTTAAAAATGTATCTTGATTATCTTTACATGTCAGTCCACGTAAATCAATAATATTAGTTTTTGAGCTGGAGTCTGACTCCGTCGCGCCGACTGGAGTGCAGTGGCCGCTCCCGGCCCCCGCAGCCTTGACCTGCTGGGCTCCGGCGATCCTCCGCCTCAGCCTTCCAAGTAGCCAGAACTACAGGTGTGTGCTACCATGCCCGGCCAGTTTTTTTATTTATTGTAGAAATGAGATCTCGCCAAGTTGCCCAGGCGGGTCTCAAACCCGCAGGCTAAGGCAGTCCACTCACCTTGGCTTCCTAAAGCACTGGGATTACAGGCTGAGCCACCGAGCCCGGCCTATATTTAGTTTTTTAAATTGAAGTCTCACTCTTGTTGCCCAGGCTGGAGTGCAGTGACACGCTTACAGCCACCGACCTGCTGGGATCAGGCAATCCTACTGCCTTAGCCATCCAAGTAGCTGGAACTCCAGGCACGTGTTACCATGCCTATCTAGTTTTTATGAATTATTGTAGAGACAAGGTCTCATCTAGTTGCCCAGGCTGATCTCGAAATCCTGGGCTCAGGCCATCCTCTCAATGTCTCGTCCTCCCAAAGTGCTGGGATTACAGGCTGAGCCACTTCGCTTGGCCAATTATATTAGTTTTAATAGCTGCATTATTTTCCATTCCAGCAAGGCCTTTTATGCTTCTCTTTTTAACTCTTACACCTTATTTCGATTTCTTTCCCTTCTACAGCAGTTATTGTAGTGTCTTCTTTTTTTTTGAGTTGGAGTCTCACTCTGTCACCCAGACTGGAGTGCAGTGGCCACTCCCGGCCACCGCAGCCTCGACCTGCTTGGATCCGGCGATCCTTCCGCCTGAGCCTTCCAAGTAGTGGAACTACAGGCGCGCGCTACCATGCCCGGCTAATTTTTTTATTTATTGTAGAGATGAGGTATTGCCAAGTTGCCCAGGCGGGTCTCAAACCCGCGGGCTCAGGCAGTCCACTCACCTCGGCCTCCCAAAGCATGGGATTACAGGCTGAGCCACCGAGCTCGGCTTGTAGTATCTTCATGTGTATCTTTTTGTAATTGTGCAAAATGGCTGTCATTGTTTTGCCTACATGCATTTTCGGATGCATACATGCTGCTGTGTCATACTCGTCCAGCTTTACTTTCTCCTCAAGTCTTATGTTTGAATTCATCAGTTTTGCTGTGTGTACGTCATGATCTCCACTGTGATCTCCACTGTATCGTTCTCCTTTCTTAAGGTATTCTGGACAGTTTCACACTCGAGCTAGTTCCTCCTCTAGGTTATGATTTACTGTAACAGAGATTAAAGCTTTTGCTTATGCCATCTCAGGATACTTGGGAAGGTGCGTTCATGGTGGCACCAAGTTACTACAACGTAACAGTTGGTTGACAACACTATACAGATGGGGACTTTTGGGTTCTTGATGGTCGCTTGAAAATATGGTAAGGCAGCTGGGCTCAGTGGCTCAGCCTGTAATCCCGCACCGTTGGGAGGCTCAGTGCCTGAGCCTGCGGGTTCGAGACCCACCTGGGCAGCGAGACCTCATCTCTACAATAAATCAAAAAATCAGC
>NW_007248478.1:5719-6817 GCF_000164805.1 Carlito syrichta
ATTCTTTTATTTTTTTTTTTTTTTTGAGTTGGAGTCTCACTCTGTCGCCCAAACTGGAGTGCAGTGGCTGCTCCCAGCCACTGCAGCCTCGACCTGCTGGGCTCCGGCGATCCTTCCGCTTCAGCCTTCCAAGTAGCTGGAACTACAGGCACGCGCTACCATGCCCAGCTAATTTTTTTTATTTATTTAGAGATGAGGTCTCGCCAAGTTGCCCAGGTGAGTCACGAAACCGAGGAGTTTGTATTCTTATTGAACCCATGAAAGTAACAACATTGTCTTGAAAAATCGAATTATTATTATTATTTTTTTTTTAGTTGGAGTCTCACTCTGTCGCCCACACTGGAGTACAGTGGCCGCTTCCGACCACTGCAGCCTCAACCTGCTGGGCTCCAGCGATCTTTCTGCCTCAGCCTTCCAAGTAGCCGGAATTACAGGCATGCGCTACCATGCCCGGCTGATTTTTTGATTTATTGTAGAGATGAGGTCTCGCTGCCCAGGCGGGTCTCGAACCCGCGGGCTCAGGCAATCCATTCACCTCAGCCTCCCAAAGGCGCAGGATTACAGGCTGAGCCACTGAGCCCAGCAAAAAATAGGATTATTTTTTTCTGAATTCTCCATAGGTCAGTAAGAATCAAATATCATTTTAAGTTTACAAAAGCATAATCTACTAAATGGAAAATTAGATATAGCTTAAGAAGGAAAAAAAGGACTTCCTCAGCTATTCATATATTTGGAACATTAAAAATAATACCAGGCAACCCTCTTTCAGGTCCCTCCTGCTGTGGAGCTTTTCTGTCTTCTTAATAAACTCCTGCTTTTAAAAATAATAATAATAATAATACCATTTATGATGTATCAGCTTCTGGACTAAAAAGGTGTTAGAAATTCTGAGTCAGCCCGTTGTTTAGTCTAAGCGTGTCGGCTCAGAAGCTTGTACCCAAAGGTCTGTTTTCTGAAATGTCAGCAGTTCTGCATTTTAGCAAAGTCTTTTCCAGGAGGCTTCTGGCAGGTATTAAAAAGCAAAGCCTATTTGGTAGCGTGACTGAAAGGCTGTGGTTAGTTTGTTATAGTAACCAGCAATTGAATACGTTCTCTAGT
>NW_007248479.1:0-6611 GCF_000164805.1 Carlito syrichta
TGCATTCCGAGACTTTACTGAGGTAATTTATCAGTGCAAAGAGGGTTTTACAGGCTCACTAGGTTTTTCTAGGTATAGAATCATATTATTTGCAAAGAGGGATGACTTAAATCCCTCTTTTCGTCTTTGGATATCCCTGATTTCTTTCTCTTGCCTGATTGTTCTGGTTAGGACTTCCAGTCCTATGTTCAATAGGAGGGGTGAAAGTGGTATCCTTGTCTTTTTCCAGTTCATAGGGGGAGTGCTATCAGCTTCTGCCCCTTAAGTATAATGTTGGCTGCAGGTTTGCCATAGATGGCTCTTACTTTTTTGAGGAATATTGCTTTGATGCCTGGGTGTTTGAGAGTTTTTACCAAGAAGGGATGATGGATTGTATTTTTTCTTCATTTAATGAGATAATCATGTTATTCTAGGTTTTACACTTCTTTATTTGAAGGATTACATTTATTAATTTATGTACGGTCAACCGGACTTGCACCCTAGGAATGAAGCCCACGTGGTCATAATAAATGATCCTTGAAATGTGCAATTTGCTAGAATCTTGTTGAAAATTTTTGTATCTATGTTCATCTTGGAAATTAGCCTGTAGTTTTCTTTTCTTGTTGCCATTTGGGTGTATCAGTATGATAATGGTTTTACAGAATGAGCTAGGGAGTATTCCTTCCTTCTCGTTTGCTTGGAATATTTTTTTTCTTCTTTTTTTTTGAGTTGGAGTCTCACTTGGTCGCCAAGACTGGAGTGCAGTGGCCGCTCCCGGCCACCGCAGCCTCGACCTGCTGGGCTCCGGCAATCCTTCCGCCTCAGCCTTCCGAGTAGCCAGAATTACAGGCATGAGCTACCACGCCCGGCTAATTTTTTGATTTTATTGTAGAGATGAGGTCTCACTGCCCAGGCGGGTCTCGAACCTGCAAGCTCAGGCAATCCACTCACCTCAGCCTCCCAAAGGTGCGGGATTACAGGCTGAGCCATCGAGCCCGGCTTCACAATATTTTCTACCATAAGCCCTGGTACATAGACCAAGGCAAATGAACAGCCTTGTAAATGAGGATAGAAATTCATGTGGATAACAGGAGTCCTAACTTTTCTGTCTGTGCCATGGATCTCTTTGGTAAAGCTTCTACCTAGCACATACCAAAATTCCAGACGCCCAGAGAAAAAACAGATGCTCAACATAAATCCCATTATAACCAGGCATGGTGGCTGATCCCAGCTTGTAATCCCAGCACTTTGGGAGGCCAAGGTGAGGATTGCCTGAGCCCAGGGGTTGCCTTGGCAACCTCATGAGATCTCATCTCTACAATAAATCAAAAAAGTAGCTGGGCATGGGGCCACACGCCTGTGGTTCCAGCTACTTGGAAGGCTGAGATGGAAGGATCACCTGAGCCCAGGAAGTCGAGGCTACAGTGGCCATGAGCCATGTAGCAGGGAAAGACCATTGTGTAGCACTGATTGGTTATGCTCTTCAGAGATCCTGGACTTGGTCAGGTAAAACAAATCCAGTTAACCATGAGGTTTGTCTTAGAAAGGAAGGTGGTTTTTCCCCATAAGTTTCTATGTCAGCCTTTTTTTCAACCTGACCAGAGTCATCAATTCAGGCTCGGCCCAATTCTTGTCAGTAAGTCGCAGCTGACTTAATCGCCTGCCAGGGCTAGGCAATGTCATCATAGTCAGGGCACACACAGAAATACATTCCCAAGGCCTGGCGAAGTGGCTCAAGCCTATAATCCCAGCACTTTGAGAGGCTGAGGCAAGAGGATTGCCTGAACCCAGGGGTATGAGACCAGCCTGGGCAACTTGGTGAGACATCATCTCTACAATAAATCAAAATATTAGCCAGGCATGGTCGCGTGCACCTGTGGTTCCCACGACTTAGAAGGCTGAGTCAGAGGGATCGCCTGAGCCCAGCAGGACGAGGCTGTGGTGGCCATGAGCGTGCCACTGCACTCCAGCCTATGTGACAGAGTAGGACTCCCAACTCAACAAGGAAGAAAGAAGGAAAGAAAGAAAGGAAGGAAGGAAGGAAAGAAAGAAAGAAAGGAAGAAAGAAAGAGAAAAGAGAGAGAGAGAAAGAAAGAAAGAAAGAAAGAAAGAAAGAAAGAAAGAAAGAAAGAAAGAAAGAAAGAAAGAAAGAAATAAATTACAGTCCCAGAGGGCATAGGAGGTTCCTCTGAAAATACAGAGGCAGCCGGGCTCGGTGGCTCAGCCTGTAATCACGCACCTTGGGAGGCTGAGGTGAGTGGATTGCCTGAGCCCGCGGGTTTGAGACCCGCCTGGGCAACTTGGCAAGACCTCATCTCTACAATAAATCAAAAAATTAGCCAGGTGTGGTAGCACGCGCCTGTAATTCCAGCTACTTGGAAGCCTGAGGCGGAAGGATCGCCGGAGCCCAGTCTGGGTAACAGAGTGAGACTCCAACTCAAAAAAAAAAAATAATAAGTTAAGGCAACCCAAGAAGGACATGCCTGCAGTGTGACCTCCCATCGAGGCAGCTGCCATCCTAGGGTTCTCACTCCAGTCCAAATAATTGTTTAATCCTTGGTTGCAAAGGGGCTGCTTGAAGTGTTCACTGCAACCCACTCTGCAAGTCCATGACCAGTGTGAACTGACTTGGAAATCAAAACTCACAACAGCCTGGGAAACAGCAAGAGGAGTTTTCTTTCAGGAAGAAAGGAAAGCTTCCAGGAACAGTTCTGAAAAGCAAAAATGCATATACACAATGGAATATTATGCAGCCATAAAGAAGGACAAATATATGGACTTCACAGCAACTTGGATGGATTTGGAGTCGATCATACTCGGTGGTCTATCACAGAAACAAAGAAAAGAGTACCATATGTTCTCACTCATAAGCAGACCTGGAACAATTATAATACTAAAAGAAAGCGATTGGCAGTAGTGGAAAACTGGGGATGGGGGGTGGGATTGGCAGTTGAGGGAAACTGCTAGGGGAGGGAGAGGCATACCTCATCTACAAGGGTACCTGCATGATCATTGTTTGTATACCTAACCCTGAATTGTACCCTGCATCTTTATAATACATTTTTAAAAAGCTAAAATGATTAATGCTGCCTTCTCCTTCCCTGATCTTCCCAGGTACTAGGACTTGGCTTTTCTCTGTTGTTAAAAATAATTAGGCTGGACCCAGTGGCTCAAGCCTATAATCCCAGCACTTTGGGAGGCCGAGACGAGAGGACTGCCTGAGCTCAGGGCTTCAAGACCAGTATGGGCAACTTGACGAGACCTCATGACTACAATAAATCAAAAAATTAGCCGGGCGTGGTGGCGCATGCCTGTAGTTCCAGCTACTTGGAAGGCTGAGGCGGAAGAATCGCCTGAGCCCAGTGGGTCGATGCTGAGGTGGTCATGAGCATGTCACTGCACTCCCACTTGGGTGACAGAGTGAGACTCTGACTCAAAAAAGAAAAAATCAGTTGCTGGGCATGGTGGATCACACCTCTAATCTCAACACTTTGGGAGGCTGAGGCAGGAGGCTAGGAGTTTGAAAGCAGCCTGGGCAACATAGCAAGATGCCATCTCTTTTTTTTTTTTTGAGTTAAAAGAGTCTCACTCCATCACCCAGGCTAGAGTGCAGTGGCACACTCACCACCACCCCAGCACCAACCTGCTGGGCTCCGGCGATCCTTCCACCTCAGCCTTCCAAGTAGCTGGAACTACAGGTGCGCGCTACCACTCCTGGCTTTTTTTTTATTGTAGAGATTCCCAGCTACTCAGGAGGCTGAGGCAGGAGGCTCTCGCTTGGGTCTAGGAGTTTGAGGCTATAGACTACAGAGCCAGACCCTGTTTTAGAAAAAACAAACAAAACAACAACAAAGTTTGCTATCCATTCCTGGAGACCACACATCCTATTGCATGGACAGCTGCCAAGGGCTCAACAAGGTCTTCAGAAATGAGTCTGGGACCAGGGCTCCCTTGACCATAACGATAACAGTTACAAGGAAGATGGCCGGTGTTCATGCAGCTAGAGATCTCATATCCATATCCCAGTAGAGAAATTTCTTCTTGCTCCTTCATCCTTTCTTTATACAAACCATGCGTTTGCCATCTTTCAGTGAGGAAGGGTCAATCTAGCAAATCCCACTGCTGCTACCACAGTGTCAGGGGCCCCCAAGACCCCAGATTTGCTGATTTTCTAGGACTTACAGGACCCACGCTGTGGTTACACTCACAGCTAAGACTTAATCACAAAAAAAAAAAACAGGAAAAGGCGCATAGGGTGAAATCTGGGGAAACCAACAGCAAGCTTCCAGGGGTCCCTCCCAGTGGGTCACACAAGACACACTTAACTCCCTCAGCAACAAGTTGTGAGCTGTCGTCTACCAGGGACGCTTGCCTGAGCCTAAGAGTCCATGGTTAGCACTTGGACCCAGGTCCAGTGCGAACATCCCATGGCCCTGGGAGTCAGAGTGCGGCCCGAAAGGCAGCCGTCCCCATGCCTATCACACACAGCATATTTTTGAGGAACCTGGTTCTAAACCATCTGTAGATAACCTATCTCTGGGTCTGAGTTTCATATATAGCAGAGTAATTTCCTCGCTGAGATCTGCCGTAAAGCTGCGGGCACAGTGGTTCACACCTATAATCCCAGCACTTTGAAAAGTTGAGGCTGGCGCTAGGCATGGTGGCTCATGCCTGTAATCCCAACACTTTGGGAGACAGAGACAAGAGAATTGCCTGAGTCCAGGGGTTCGAGACCAGCCTGGACAATTAGGTGAGACTTCGTCTCTAATCAAAATACATTAAAAAAAATTAGGTGACACACAACTGTAGTTCCAGCTACTTGGAAGGCTGAGGTGGAAGGACCATCTGAGCTCAGCAGATCGAGGCTGCAGTGGCATGCCACTGCACTCCAGCCTAGTTGACAGTGAGACTCCAGCTCAAAAATAAATAAATAGCCGGGCTCGGTGGTTCAGCCTGTAATCCTGTGCCTTTGGGTGGCTGAGGTGAGTGGATTGCCTGAGCCAGCGCCTGGGCAACTTGGTGAGACCTCATCTCTACAATAAATAAAAAATCAACCGGGTGTGGTAGCATGCGCCTGTAGTTCCAGCTACTTGGAAGACTGAGGCGGAAGGATCGCCGGAGCCCAGCAAGTCGAGGTTGCGGTGGCCAGGAGCGGTCACTGCACTCCAGTCTGAGTGACAGAGTGAGACTCCAACTCAAAATAAATAAATAAATAAAAGGGGGCCGGGCATGGTGACTCATCCCTATAATTCCAGCACTTTGGAGACTGAGGTGAGAAGATTGCCTGAGCCCACGGGTTCAAGGCCAGCCTGGGCAACTTGGCAAGACCTCATTTCTACAATAAATTAAAAAATTAGCCGAGTATGGTGACACATGCCTGTAGTTCCAGCTACTTGGAAGACTGAGGCAAAAGGATTGCCTGAGTCCAGTAGGTCGAGGCTGCAGTGGCCATGAGCCTGCCATGGCACTCCAGCCTGGGCAACAGAGTGAGACCCTGACTCAAAAAAAAGAAAGAAAGAAAGAAAAGAAAGGTTAAGGTGGAAGGATTGCTTGAGTCCAGGAGTTCAAGATTGGTCTGGGCAACATAGCAAGATCTTGTTTCTACAAAAAAATAGAAAAATTAACCAGTCACGATGGCACTCACCAATAGCCCCAGCTACTTGGGAGGCTGAGGCAGGAGGATTGCCTGAGACTGGGAGGTCGAGGCTGTGGTGAGCCATGATTGTGCCACTGCACTCCAGCCTGGGCAATAGGCTCAAAAAAAAAAAAAAGAAAAAGAAAAAACAACCCTCAATATACGGGTTTTAAAAAAATAAAAAAAGACAACATAAATTTTTGTAAGAGTCCAGGATTGGCCGGGGTCGGTGGGTCAGCCTGTAATCCTGCACTTTAGGAGGCCGAGGCGAGTTAATTCCCTGAGCCCACAGGTTCAAGACCCACCTGGGTAAGTTGGCAAGACCTCGTCTCTACAATAAATCAGAAACTAGCTGGGCGAGGTAGCTCGTGCCTGCAGTTCTGGTTACTTGAAGGATCACCGGGGCCCAGCAGGTCGAGGCTGCGGTGGCTGGGAGCGTGCCACTGCATTCCAGTCTAGGTGACGGAGTGAGACTCCAACTCAAAAAAAAAAAGAAAAGAGTCCAGGATTTTACTGGGGGCCAGTCATGGTCTCCATAGCACATCCCCATGTTCCAGACTCCCAAAAGGAAAGCAGAAACCACATCGCTTTTCTTCTACAAAGAATTACTCCTAGCATTTCTGGGAATGGCAGGGACTTCCTGAAACCCATGTTCCTAGATGTCAACCAAGCCCCAACTTGCAAGCAGGTTCTTTCTACGAATAGCAACCTCAGGCCTACTAGGTGAAGTCTTTTTTTTTTTTGAGGGGGGAGAGTTTAAGAAAGAGGGTCAGCCGGGCTCAGTGGCTCAACCTGTAATCCCACGACTTTGGGAGGCTGAGGTGAGTGGATTGCCTGAGCCCGCGGGTTCGAGATCCCGCCTGGGCAGGCGAGACCTCATCTCTACAATAAATCAAAAAAATTAGCCGGGTGTGGTAGCACGCCCCTGTAGTTCTAGCTTCTTGAAAGGCTGAGGCGGAAGGATCGCCGGAGCCCAGCAGGTCGAGGCTGCGGTGGC
>NW_007248479.1:6655-20940 GCF_000164805.1 Carlito syrichta
AAAAAAAAGAAAGAGGGTCTTGGCTGGGCTCTGTGGCTCAGCCTATAATCCCAGCACTTTGGGAGGCCGAGGCGAGTGAATCGCCTGAGCCCGTGGGTTCGAGATCCACCTGGGCAACTTGTTGAGAGCTCGTCTCTACAATAAATCAAAAATTAGCTGGGTGTGGTAGCGTGCGCCTGTAGTTTCGGCTACTTGGAAAGCCGAGGCAGAAGGATCTCTAGAGCCCAGCAGGTAGACGCTGGGGTGCCCATGAGTATGCCACAGCACTCCAGCCTGGGTGACAGAGTGAGACTCCAACTCAAAAAAAAAAAAAAGAAAGAGGGTCTTGCTCTGTTGTTCAGGCTGGAGTACAGCAGTGTGATCATGGCTTACTGCAACCTCGAACTCCTGGACTCAAGGGATCCCCGGCTCAGTCTCCCCAGTATCTAGGAGTACAGGTGTGTGCCACCATGTCCAGCTATTTTTTGTTCTTTGAGTCAGAGTCTCACTCTGTCACCCAGACTGGAGTGTAGTGGCATGCTCATGGCTACTGCAGCCTCAACCTGCTGGGCTCAGGTGATTCTTCTGCCTCAGCCTTCCAAGTAGCTGGAACCACAGGTGCACACCACCACATCCGACTAATTTTTTGACTTATTGTAGAGACAAGGTCTCGCCAAGTTGCCCAGAATGTTTTCAAACCCCTGGGAACAGACAATCCTCTTGCCTCTGCCTCCCAAAGTGCTGAGATTATAAGTGTGAGCCACCAAGCCTGGCTTAATTTTTTAATTTTTTGTAGAGATGGGGGGTTCTCACTAATTTGTCCCGGCTGGTCTCAGACTCCTGGCCTCAAGTGATCCTCCTGTCTTAGCCTCCCAAGTAGCTTGGATTACAGGTGTGCATCACCATGCCCCACTAGGCAAACGGTTTTCTGCACACCAGGGTGTAGTCGGGAATGAGTCTATGAGCCCATGTGAATAGGGATCTTCGTGAGCAAGGCCTCTGGAACTCATCTCCACAATGAGCAGTTGTACGCCCAGCCATGGCTAACCTGCTCCCCGGCAGAGCCTCGCCTGAGCAGGGAGCATCTGGGCAGTGACAATGGGCTCCAGAATCAGGGCTCTGCAGGCTCCTGCCCCAGCCTCTGCCCACAGATGGGAATGGCTCGGAGGGATGTATCCAGAGAATGACTGAGACCCACCACAGTGTTTCTGGAAGCAAAGTCCAGATGGCAGGAGGGACAAAGTTACCTCCCCAGCCCAGTGGAGCCAGACACCTGCCAGCCTTCGGAACCCGAGGCTGCTGATGACCTGCTTCATTGAGTCAGCAAACATTGACTTTGCGCCTAGGATACAAGCCAGGCTGGGCTTTGGGAGCCGGGGGTTGATTTGGCCACAGCAAGCAAGGGAACAACATGTTCCTGCGGGCCTGGGGGGTGGAGGGCCTGCACTGGGCTCTTATCCCCAGTGAGGCCTTCTGGGCCTACGAGCACCACTCTGGGCCACCTCCACGCCAGTTTTCTCAGTTGAAAACTTAGACTCAGGAAGCTGAGGTGGACATGGGGCGCCAGACTGGAGAGCCGTCCCAGGAGGGGCAGAATGAGGAGGTGGGGCCACTTTGCCTGCCTCTGAATTTCAGCCCAGAAAATAGAGAAAAGAAGGGAGAAGCTGCCTGGCCTGGTCCAACAAGATCCAACTTCAGAATCCAACAGGCTGAGACATGGTGGCTCAAGCCTATAATCCCAGCACTTTGGGAGGCCGAGGCAAGAGGATTGCCTGAACTCAGGGGTTCGAGACCAGCCTGGGCAACATGGTGAGACCTCATCTCTACAATAAATCAAAAAATTACAATAAAAAAAAATGTCAGAGACAGAGTTCGATTATGTTTCCCAGACTGGTCTCCAACTCCTAGTCTCAAGCAATTCTCCCACCTTGGCCTCCCAAAGTGTTAGAAATTATAGGCATGAGACACCACCATGCCTAGCCAGTACCGTCATTTAAAGTGTGGGCCAGCCGGGCTTGGTGGCTCAGCCTGTAATCCCATGCTTTGGGAGGTTGAGGTGAGTGGATTGCCTGAGCCCGCGGGTTCGAGACCCGCCTGGGCAACTTGGCAAGACCTCATCTCTACAATAAATCAAAATTTAGCAGGGCGTGGTAGCTACTTGGAAGGGCGGAAGGATCGCCAGAGCCCAGCAGGTCGAGGCTGCGGTGGCCGGGAGCGGCCACTGTACTCCAGTCTGGGTGACAGAGTGAGAATCTGATTCAAAAAAACAAAAACAAGATAAAACAAAACAAAAATAAAGTGTGAGCCATGGAGTTGGAATTACTGGCTCACATTCCAGTTCTATTCTGCCACTTGCTAACTGCATGCCTGGGGAAGTTCTCCAACTTTCTTGGTGACTCATACATTACCAACATTAACAGAGACCATCCTGTGTGCCAGCTTCCATTGCAAAGACTTATGCTTTATCCCACTGAATCCTTCGCCACACTATTATTATTATTAATTTTCTTTAATTTTTTATTTGGAGTCACACCATCATTCAGGTTGGAATGCAGTGGAACGCTCACGGCCACCTGTGTTGACCTGCTGGGCTCAGGCATTCCTTCGCCTCAGCCTTCCAAGTAGCTGGGACTACAGGGCCATGCTACCACGCCCTGCTAATTTTGTTTTGTTTTTTTAATTGTAGAGATGAGGTCTCACCAAGTTGCCCGGACTGGTCTTGAACTCGCAGGCTCACGCAATCACTCGCCTCAGCCTCCCAAAGTACTGGGATTATAGGCTGAGCCACTGAGCCCGGCCTATTTTTTTTTTTCTTTTTGAGTCAGAGTCTCACTCTGTCACCCAGACTGGAGTATAGTGGCATGCTCATGGCCACCGCAGCCTTGACCTGCTGGGCTCAGGCGATCCTTCAGCCTCAGCCTTCCACATAGGTAGAACTACAGGCACACACCACCACACCCAACTAATTTTTTAAAAATTTATTGTAGAGACAAGGTCTCGCCAAGCTGCCTGGGCTGGTCGCAAACCCACAGGCTCAGGCAATCCACTCGCCTCGGCCTCCCAAAGTGATGGGAGCACAAGCGTGAGCCACCACGCCTGGCTGCCACCACACTATTATTGCTCCCATTTTACAGATGGAGAAACCGAGGCTCAGAGGGGTTGACTCTGACTTGCCCACGTCATATAGTATGTAGCAGAGCCAGGATGCAAATCGTCATACCTGTGCCTCTAACCACTGTGGAATATAACCGTTTCATCCTAAACATAAACCTCATGCTTGCTGTGCAAACAGCCTTCAAGGCCCATCCCCAGATCCCCCTTCAAGTTCCCCCAAATCAGAATTCTGGAGCCGCCACTGCACTCCAGCTGTCCTTAGCTTCTGAGCTTTGGATTCTGGGCGGGTAAGGGTCACAGTCCCGGTCCCAGGGTCCTGGAAAGAGTGTGCCCTTGGCTCCTTGCCCTGGCTCTGCCCCCCACTGTCTAGTGGACTAGGACAAGTCACCCCCACCCCGTCTGGGCCTGACAGCATTGCTCTGCCCAATGAGGCCCAGGCTGGATCAGAAGCTTCCAGGCCTAGGACCTTGCAGGCCTAGGCTCAGCTCCCGCCCCCATGAAGGCCACCAGGCGGGGGCGGGCACTGCTCCTGTTAAATACATCTGTCCAGCACTCACCAGGTCTCTTGTCCCAGTCTCCCAGCAGGACGTGTAGCCAGGATCTACCATGGTAAGTGCCTGCCTGGGGCCATGGCAGTCTTCCTGGGTGGATGACTGCAGTGCCACTTCCAGGAGTACCTTGTCCGGGAGCCAAGCCTCACTGTCCTTTTCTTTCTCCTTAGACGACTTACAGCAACAAAGGACCAAAGGTGAGCAGCAGAAACGTAGGAAATGTGGGGGCCTGGGTCCAGAAGAGGCCAAGGAACAGGGAGACAATGTCAGCAAAGAGCGTGATATGCGACTTCCACGCATGCACACTCAGCTTTATCCCGTCACCCCCAGACTGAGCTAGCCTCAGCCGTGGCCTGCTAAAAAATTGTACCCCCTCTCAAGTACCTGCCAATCTCCTAATCCCATCTGGAAGTTCTCTCCATGGTCTCACCTAAATCCATGGTGCTACGGCATAAGACTATTTTCCTTCATGAAACCTTGGCAGGCCTCCAGAGGGGCTTTCCCATCCCCAATACCCAGGAGCTCAGTTTCTATTTGAGAAATCTCTTTGGAGGGGCGGCAAGACCATGTGAGGTTCAGCCTCTCCTAAGTTGTATAGTTGAGGCTGGGATAAGGGAGGTGGTTAGGGATTGCCTCTCCACTTGTACTTTTCTAGACCCATTTTCAGGGACTCAACCTCACCCCTTCTCTCCTTCTGCAGCCCGAGAGGGGCCGGTTCCTTCACTTCCACTCTGTGACCTTCTGGGTTGGCAACGCCAAGCAGGTAGAAGCCGGGGCAAGGTGTTGAAACCAGAGGGCAGGCAGAAGGGTCCCCCAGACAAGGGCAGGCCTCTAGCAGGGTCAGTGATTGGTCCCTGGGAGGGGCGGATCAGGACCGGGTTGGGACCAGACACTCTGGATACTAATTATGCAATCGGGCCACGGCAGAATGTGCAAGGAGCAGCCGTGCTTCCCGGGGTCTCTGCACCTGGGGCAGCAGTGCAGGTGGGCTGAGGGTGTGGGGGCTCTCTTCTGGAGCCCCCAGGCCAGCCCTCAAGCCTCGTGTACCTGCTGTGACACAGGCTGCCTCCTTCTACTGCAACAAGATGGGCTTCGAACCCTTCGCCTACCGGGGCCTGGAGACAGGCGCGCGGGAGGTGGTCAGCCACGTGATCAAGCAAGGGAAGGTGAGTGCCCATTACAGGACATGCCTCTCCACTCCACTTCGATCCAGGAGGGCAGGCCTCTCTCTCTACTCCCGTGGGCTCAGCCCCTTGGTGTCCTCAGGGATGCTGAACTCCGCCGAGTTCCCCATCGACCCCTCCACGGGCAGTCAAGGTCACGGACCCGAGGGCAGCACACTCAGCCACACAACAGGGACCTTCCGCCTGTCCTCTCCTCAGCCTGGCCCAACACTGGCCCCACAGATGTCCAGGACACCTAGGACAAGTCAGAGCAGGATGTTTAAGCAGAGCCACAGTCCGTGGGGTCCCTGGAGTTCTCCCTACTCCCCCCTGGTAGACTTGACCCAGCAGCTCTGAGGACCCAGGGCGGATCTGATGCGGGAGGAAGCCCCATGTCTCAGAACCAGTGCGGGCAGCTAAGGCAGAGAAGGAGCTAGAACTCACGGTCCAGGAGTCCTGCATGGCTGGACCTTCTGTTCCACAAGAGGGGCCTGGCGTGGGCAGGGAGGACAGGACAGGCGCAGCTCCCCGTGCTGGCCCGAGCCATCAGCCACGCCCCCTTCTCTGTGTCACAGATTGTGTTTGTGCTGTCCTCGGCGCTCAACCCCTGGAACAAAGGTGTGGGGCCTGTGGGGCAAAACATGGCATTGTGGGTGGGCTATGGGTCCAGGGAGGGGGCAAGACTGGGAGGGAGACAGGGCCCAGGGAGGGGCCTCAGACTCCAGAGTCACCACCCCCTGCCGGCCACAGAGATGGGCGATCACCTGGTGAAACATGGAGACGGAGTGAAGGACATCACGTTCGAGGTGGAAGATTGTGACTCCATTGTGCAGGTGAGACCGCACCTGGGCTGGGGCGGGAAAGGAAGCCCCTCCCTCTGCCTGCCATGGGGACCCCATCAGTCAGAATTGGAAGGACACTGCCATATCACAGTGACGAACCCAGGCATTGATGTGACACACACTTGGGTTCCTGGAATACTCTGCCTCTTCCTGTATGTCCTTTCTGAGCCTCAGTTTCCACATCTGTAAAAAGGGGATAACCACAGCACTCTCCTCACTGAGCTGTTATAAAGAGGAGATGGGGTCAGGCACAGTGGCTCATGCCGCCTGTGATCCCAGCACTTTGGGAGGCAGGAGGACCCTTTGAGCCCAGGAGCTTTTTGTATTTGCTTCTGTTTTGAGTCGGAGTCTCTCTCTGTCGCCCAGGTTGGAGTGCAGTGGCACATTCATGGCCACCACAGCCTTGACTTGCTGGTTCAGGCAATCCTTCCTCCCCAGCCTTCTAAGTAGCTAGAACCACAGGCATGCGCCACCATCCCCGGCTCAATTTTTTTATATATTGTAGAGACGAGGTCTCACCAAAGTTACTCAGGCTGCTCTCGAACCCTTGGGTACAGGCAATCCTCTTGCCTCTGCCTCCCAAAGTGCTGGGATTACAGGCGTGTGCCACCATGCCCGGCTAATGACCATTTCTTGAATACAACTTTGAACCAAACACTGTACTCAAGAGGCAGTTTAGAGGTTCAGAGCCACACTACCCAGGTCTGAATCCTACTAGCCCTGTGACCGAGTGACTTAATATCTCTGTGCTTGAATCGCCTCATCTAGGGAATAGAGACAATAATAGTACCTTTTGTACACTGTTGAGGTTTGTGCCTACACAGTGCCTGCCACACGATGTGGCATCAACATGCAGTCAGGTTTTGCCTGGTAGACACATGAGTCAGGTTTGTCAGGCACTTGGCCCAGGGCCGAACACACAGTGGGTGCCCAGTGTCAGTGTGGACTCTTCTTCCCAACCTCTCTCTTTACAGATGGGGAAACTGAGGCCTGGGGAGGCGGAGGGGTCACACCGTGAGTTAGCTGAGGCAGGACAGACACCCACTCCCACTCGGTCTGTCTCCCTTAGCCCCGACTCTGAGCCTGGCCTCAGTTTCCCCAACTGCCCAACGAACATGAGCCATGAGTTCTGGGAGTAACAGCTGAAGTTGGATGGGGTTCCTGGCTGGGGCTGGACCCTCCGGAGGAGGCTTGCGGCAGGACCACCCAGCAGGGGGGCAGGCAAGGACTCTGGGATGCTCCCACCCTCACCGCCATCCCCTATTGGTCTCCTCTGCAGAAAGCCCGGGAACGGGGTGCCAAAATCGTGCGGGAGCCCTGGGTGGAGCAGGACAAGTTTGGGAAGGTGAAGTTTGCTGTGCTGCAGACGGTGAGTTCACTCTGACGCCCTCTCTGTGCCTGCTGTCAGCACCGCCCGGCTGACTCCACCGTCCCATCCCGCCTGTGGGCCTCTGACCAGAGTCACTATTCCCGGAGTCTGACCCGCTGTGATGCCTGGCCAGGGTGCAGAGGCTGTCAGGAGCTACCAGTCACTCCTCCCAGGCTTCCCTACCTCCAAGGGAAGGGGGGGCAGGTGACAGCAAGGGGGTGTAAGCTTTAGGCAGGGGTTTGAAAGGATGGGGGCAGGGGAAGCTGCGTGACTTTGGGCAAATCACTTTACCTCTCTGGGACTGTTTACATGAGCAAGGACTGGAGTTGGACAGCCCATGGGACCTGGGACATGCTGAGTCACCTCTTCAGCTCCGATCCCTCATAGGGTAGTAAGGTTCAAAGAGGTTCATTCCTGCACAGCACTTAGAACAACAGCGTCAGGCATATTAGACACTCAAGAAAGATGATCAATTCTGTACAGCACCTGCATGACTGTACTACAGAGACAATTATGGGTCTTTCCTCTTGAGATCAAATTACACAAAAAGATGGTTAAAATGGCAGACAGGTCGGGCTTGGTGGCTCAGCCTGTAATCCCGCGCCTTTGGGAGGCTGAGGTGAGTGGATTGCCCGAGCCCGCGGGTTCGAGACCCGCCTGGGCAGCGAGACCTCATCTCTACAATAAATCAAAAAAATCAGCCGGGCGTGGTAGCGCATGCCTGTAATTCCGGCTACTCAGAAGGCTGAGGCGGAAGGATCGCCGGAGCCCAGCAGGTCGAGGCTGCGGTGGCCGGGAGCGGCCGCTGCACTCCAGTCTGGGCAATAGAGTGAGACTCCAACTCAAAAAAAAAAAAAAAAATGGCAGACAGGGTCCTTCAGTATAATTTTTTTTATCAAAAAAAATTTTTTTAAGTTAGAGTCTCACTGTCGCCGAGACTGGAGTGCAGTGCCAGGCACACTCACGGCCACCACAGCTTCGATCTTCTGAGCTCAGGTGTTCCTTCCACCTCAGTCTTCCAAGTAGCTGGAACTACAGGTGTTTGCCACCACACTCAGCTAATTTTTTGATTTATTGTAGAGACGAGGTCTTACCAAGGCTGGTCTCAAACCCTGAACTCCGGCAATCCTCTAACCTCCACTTCCCAAAGTCCTGGGATTACAGGCATGAGCGGCTACACCCAGTCCTTCAGTATAATTTGATGTAATGCCCATGTCTTCTTCATTTAGTCGACTCGTTTTGTTTTGTTTTGTTTAGGAACAAAGTCTCACTCTGTTATGCAGGCTGAAGTGCAGTGGTGTGATCATAGCTCACTGTAACCTCAAACTCCTAGGCTCAAGCAGTCCTCCTGCCTCAGCCTCCAGAGTAGCTGGGCCTACAGGTGTGAGCCATCACATCTAGCTAATTTATTATTATTTATTTTATTTTATTTTATTTTTGTAGAGACAAGGTCTCACTCTTACCCAGGCTAGAGTGCAATGAAATAATCATAGCTCACTGCGGCCTCAAACTCCTGGCCTCAAGTGATCCTCCTGCCTCAGCCTCTTGAGCAGCTGGGACTACAGCTGCATGCCATCACACCCAGCTCAGTCAACCTATTTTTATTGAGCACCTACTACGTGTCAGGCACTGGGCTGGGCGCTTGGGATAGCATGACGAGGACAACATCTGACCTCTTGGGGGGCAGACAAAGAAACTCCCAAAAAAGTAACAGATTGCAATTCACTTCAGAAAGGAGAAGCGACTTGCCCAAGTTCACACATCAAGTTAGGGTCAGAGGTGGGTTCCAACCCAGAACTGTGCTGGTGCATTGAAATGGGACATGGCAGGGCTGGGGGCTCGGGGGCCAAGCCAGGCTATCTTCCACCCTTAGTACGGGGACACCACACACACCCTGGTGGAGAAGGTGAACTACACTGGACGGTTCTTGCCTGGATTTGAGGCCCCAGTAATGACGGATCCTCTCCTTTCCAAGCTGTGAGTGTCCCTTGGGGCAGCAGTGGGGTGGGAAGCCCTGAGGCAAAGGGCACTGTCCCCCCTCCTCCTTGAGGACTGGGCTTTTCTGATGGGGTGGGGCATCTGGAGCCTGCTGGGGAAACTCCTGAAAGTCCCCAAGGGGCACTTGAAGAGGTGGCAGAGAGGCAGCAACCGACCTCAGCCTCCTGAGCAGCTGGGACTACAGATGCATGCCATCACACCCAGCACAGTTGACCTCTGCAACCAGTTCAAATCCCACCTCTGTCACTTCCTAGGCATTTGTCCTCAGGCAAGTTGCTTCATTTCTCTATGCCTCAGTTTCCCCATCTGTAAAATGGGGACAGTAATAGCATGTGAGTTGACAAAGTGAAATGCTTGGTCCATAGGAAGCACTGCATAAGTGTGCCCTACTATTATCATTGAGGGGTCAGTGGGAAGGGAGAGATTTGGGTGGTATCTGCCTTCTCAGTCCCCAACTCCTTCCCTTTCTCAGTCCCAACTGTCATCTTGAGATTATTGATCACATTGTGGGAAACCAGCCTGACCAGGAGATGGTGTCTGCTTCAGAATGGTGAGCCCACAGCCCTCCCTCTGCCCCTGAAGGTGACACGCCCTCTTGGGGGATATGCTCACAATCAGTTCTTGCATTAAGTGGAAGATGGTGGGAACTAGCCTGGGTTACTGATTCATTCATTTACTGTGAAACTGTCACCATGGAGACCAGAGGACTTAAGGCCCAAAGTTCCTCCCTGTAGCATCCTTAGGGACACTGCAGTCCAGGGAGGCACTCTTGTCCAAATTCCAAGTAAATGTCCCTTTCTCGGAGCCCTTGGCTTCCATCTATTGGAGTGTTTTGTCACAAGATACTACCCCATGGAGGAAAATTGTCAGGACAAAGGTCTAGATCTAGATGTGTACGATGGGGGTGGTGTCGCCTTCCTGGAGCCTGCTCGGGGACAAATTCTGGAAGGTGAAAACAGAGTGGGGTGGAGGAGCCAGTCCCAGGCTGGCGCTCAGAGCAGATATGTCCTGCTGGCCACCTGCAGGTACCTGAAGAATCTGCAGTTCCACCGCTTCTGGTCCGTGGATGACAAGCAGGTGCACACAGAGTACAGCTCTCTGCGCTCCGTTGTGGTGGCCAACTACGAGGAGTCCATCAAGATGCCCATTAACGAGCCAGCACCAGGCAAGAAGAAGTCCCAGATCCAGGTGGGACTCCTCAGGCTAGGTGGGAGGAGAGCAGGGGAGAGGTTTGAGGGCTCTTGCAGGGAAAGAAGTGTGAGTGACGGGACAAGTAATGGTGGCTCCTTGTTTCCCTTTTCCAGGAATTTGTGGAGTATAATGGGGGCGCTGGGGTCCAGCACATCGCTCTCAAGACCCAAGACATCATCACATCGGTGAGAACCCCACTCCTGCTCCAAATTCCCTCTCATTCAGCTGCAGGGACAGTCTCTGCAAAACAGAGAGGGAGGGGAGCAGTGGCAGTCCTGGGCTCCTGCTACTCATGGACTGGTCCAGCCCCACTCCATCCCAGAGAGCTCAGTCTCTGCAGGACCTCTGGACTTTCAAGGTAGCAGGTGCCCAAGTCTTAGAAAGCCTGGAACCACGGGCTCAGGCAGTCCACTCACCTCAGCCTCCCAAAGGTGCAGGATTACAGGCTGAGCCACCGAGCCCGTCTATTATTGTTATTTTTTTTGAGTCAGAGTCTCACTCTGTCGCCCAGTCTGGAGTGCAGTGGCACGCTCATGGCTACCGCAACCTCGACCTGCTGGGATCAGGTGATCCTTCCGCCTCACCCTTCCAAGTATCTGGAACTACAGGCGGGCACCACCACACCCGGCTAATTTTTTGACTTGTTGTAGAGAACGAGGTTTCACCAAGTTGCCCAGGATGGTCTCAAACCCGGCTCAAGCAATCCTCTTGCCTCCACCCCCCAAAGTGCTGGGATTACATGTGTGAGCCGCCCTGCCAGGCAGGAAGTCTGAATTATTGCCCTGATTCTACCAGTGACTCGCCGTGTCTCTGGGGGATTCAGTGCCCTCTCTTGACTTCAGTTGCTTCACCCTGAAAATGAGGATATTGCCAGGAGTACCGCACCTGGCCTGGTTGCACATTTAAATTGGGTGTTCAGGGAAGCCCTCATGGAGAAGGAGACACTTGAGAATGCAAAGGGTTGGAAGGAAAGAAGCTGGTGGGGGTTGGGGAGAACCCCAGGCAGAAGGGAGCTTGGTGTGTGCCCAGAAGGCTGAAGGAACAAGGAGATCGGTATGACCAGAACAGAATGAGCAAGGGAGAGAGAGGTAGGAGATAGGTCGGAGGGTGGTGGGGGGGGCACAAGGGAGGACCACGAAGGCGACTTTGAGTCTGACTGGGATGTGGTACCACCGGGGTAAGCAGAGGAGTGACATGATTTGACTTCCATTTTTTTTTTTTTTTTGAGTTGGAGTCTCACTCTGTCGCCCAGACTGGAGTGCAGCGGCCGCTCCCGGCCACCGCAGCCTCGACCTGCTGCGCTCCGGCGATCCTTCCGCCTCGGCCTTCCGAGTAGCGGGAATTACAGGCACGCGCTACCACGCCCAGCTGATTTTTTGATTTATCGTAGAGATGAGGTCTCGCTGCCCAGGCGGGTCTCGAACCCGCGGGCTCAGGCAATCCACTCACCTCAGCCTCCCAAAGGCGCGGGATTACAGGCTGAGCCACCGAGCCCGGCTTGACTTCCATTTTAAAGTCACTCTGCTACTATGTTGAGAATAGCCCCTAATCTCTCAATGCCTCAGTTTTCCCAGCTATGAAATGAGGATAATAGTCCTCCCAATACCTCTAAGGATTGCTGCATGGGCCAAATGTTCCTTAAGCATCTGACCCCCCATCCAATCTAGGAGAAGTGGATTCACTCTTTTACTCTCGTCTACTCTCTAAATAAACTTAGAAAAAAAAAAAAAAAGAGCCGGGCTTCGTGGCTCAGCCTGTAATCCCGCGCCTTTGGGAGGCTGAGGTGAGTGGACTGCCTGAGCCCGTGGGTTTGAGACCCGCCTGGGCAGTGAGACCTCATCTCTACAATAAATCAAAAAATTAGCTGGGCGTGGTAGCTCATGCCTGTAATTCTGGCTACTCAGAAGGCTGAGGCGGAAGGATCGCCGGAGCCCAGCAGGTCGAGGCTGCGGTGGACGGGAGCGACCAGTGCACTCCAGTCTGGGCGACAGTGAGACTCCAACTCAAAAAAAAAGAAAGAAAGAAAGTGCTTGAGAGGGGCACACAGTGACTGTTTCATACATTTAGCAGTTGCTGCTCTTCTAATAGGGCCCACGACAGAGAATGAAGGGATGAGGTAACACCACGCCCTGGCAGTTGAGGGGAGCTAGGATAGGGACCCAGCCTCCTCCTGGCCCAGCATCTCCTCTGGGCTGGGGTGTTGAACACGGAGAGAGAAGGAGGCTGACTGCAACCTTGCTCTGAGACAGATTCGCCACTTGAGAGAGAGAGGCACGGAGTTCCTGGCTGTTCCTTCCACATACTACAAACAGATCCGGGAGAAGCTCAAGACGGCCAAGATCAAGGTGAAGGAGAACATCGACATCCTGGAGGTAAGGCCTAGGCAGGACTCTCTACCAGCTGGAAAATACCAGCCCTGAGCTCCATCTTACCTCACAAATGTTGTCTAAGCCCCTGCCCTGCATCAGGCACAGGGACAGAGAGGGAAAAGCAGACCAGGTATCTGCTGGTATTTACATTCTGGGGGGTGGAGGGGAGGGGAGACAGATGACAAACAAATAAAAACACCAACAGCCGGGTTCAGTGGCTCAGCCTGGAATCCCACACCTTTGGGAGGCTGAGGTGAGTGGATTGCCTGAGCCCGTGGGTTCAAGACCTGCCTGGGCAGGTGAGACCTCATCTCTACAATAAAATAAAAAAACTACCCGGGTATGGTAGTGCACACCTGTAATTCCAGCTACTTGGAAGGCTGAGGTGGAAGGATCCCCGGAGACCAGCAGGTCGAGGCTGCGGTGGCCGGGAGCGGCCACTGCACTCCAGTCTGGGTGACAGAGTGAGACTCCAACTCAAAAAAACAAAAACAAAAACAAAAACAAAAAAACACCAACAGAGAGAGAGACACACACCCAGTGCCATGCAGGAAGTTATAAACGTGCAACCTGGGGCTACTTTACAGAGTGGTCAGGAAGGACCTTTTTGAGGTGGTGACATTGAAGTGAAATGTAGATCATGAGAGAGCTGCCACTGGCCACATGAGACTGAGGAGAGAGCTTTTCTGGCAGAGGGAATAGCAAGTGCAAAGATCCTGAGGCAGGAGCCAGTCCGAGTGTTTGAGGAACAGAAAGAGGGTTAGAGAGGAGGCAGGTTGTACTTGAGGAGTGACCTAGGTCAGACGGGTGGGCAGGAGTGAGTCCTCTTGAGGGCTATTTAGGAGTTTGGATTTTGTTCTTCTGTGGCGAGAAACTGTTGGAGGCTTTATTGGTTTTAGTCTGTGATAGTAGTTTTATTGATGTATGTCAAATAATATGTCACCTTTCTTTTTCTTTACTGAGTCGGTGTCTCACTCTGCCACTCAGGCTGGAGTGCAGTGGCACACTCACAGCCACCACAGCCTAGATTTGCTGGGCTCAGGGTATCCTTCCACCTCAGTTTTCCAAGTAGCTGTAACTCCAGGTACACACCACCACGCCCAGCTAATTTTTTTATTTATTGTAAAGACGAGGTCTTGCCAAATTGCCCAGGCTGGTCTCGAACCCCTGGGCTCAGGCAATTCTCTCACCTCCGCCTCCCAAAGTACTGGGATTACAGGTGTGAGACACCACACCTGCTATTATGTCACCTTTTAAAGTACAAAATTCTACCTTTCGAAGTACAATTCAGTGATTTTCAGCTATTTATATGTTATGTAACTAACATCAAAATCAATTTTAGATCATTCCATCACCACAAAATGAAACCTTGAGGCTGGGCACAGAGGCTCAGCCTGTAATCCCAGCACTTTGGGAGGCCGAGGCGAGGATTGCCTGAGCCCAGGGGTTCAAGCCTGGGCAACTTGGTGAGACCTCATCTCTACAATAAATCGCAAAAACTAGCTGGGCATGGTGGCATGTGTCTGTAGTTCCAGGTATTTGGAAGGCTGAGGCGGAAGGATCGCCAGAGCCCAGCAGGTCGAGGCTGCAGTAGCCATGAGTGTGCCACTGCACTCCAGCCGGAGCGACAAGAGTAAGACTCCAACTCAAAAAAAAAAAAAAAAAAAAGCCGGGCTTGGGGACTCAGCCTGTAATCCCAGCACTTTGAG